>NC_056735.1:187497111-187694611 GCF_019279795.1 Protopterus annectens
TTAATTGCTATCACTGCGTTCTATACACATGATTTTTATTATTATATGATTTCAAGCACTTTGTACATCATTAGTGCATAGTCAAAATACATTAATAAAATAATTTTAGGTGGAAAATATAAAATGATAATTCTTTAACATTTACTGTACTGCTGACTTAATGGAGAGGGAGAGTACCTATTTAGCTACTGTGGATGTGGGTGTGGGGGCATACTATCAAAATATTGAATGCTGTTATGCAAACTTTGACTGTCGAAAGTCAGTTTATCAAAGACTCATAATGGTGATTTGAAAATGTCGAACTCGCAACAGCGAATGCTAGTGTGCATTCGCTGTTGTGAGATTGACATATTGATTGGAGATAACACTACGGTGGAGATCGGGAACTTTGCCCTTTTCCTCACTGTAGTGCAATCTCAGAGTTGTAAAATATAAGTAGCAAGGGTGTGGGATAGGGGTGCAGGGGGGCTTGCCCCCCTGCAAAACGTGTGTTGAACGTCACCGGATGTTAAGGTAAGTTTGAAAAATGTAAACAATTCGATTTCGAATTGTTGACATTTTTTGTTTTGTTACTTTTATTGGTCGCTATTGTTAATTTCAATAATTACTCGCAAAAACATTTTAGAAATTTTGATAGTAAACTGGGTGTAGGAATTAACCAATATGGTCAATGAGAAAGACTTTACGAGTCAAGGATGAACTATCATCATTCCCTGGTCACTGACGGAGGCATTACTGGTCTGGGATCTCTAGCCTATCAAAAGGTATGCATGGAAGCAACTAAGGACACAAGGATATGTACATACGATTGAAGTCTGCATATGAAGCCTAGGTTTTAGCTCTATGGGAAAGGTTAAACAAATGCTGGCTGACAGGCTTTTCTTTCTCTTTATCATTACAGCCTGTAACTACATGATGAAAGCTACCCATAACCTAATGCATTAACCTTTCAGAGAAGTGGATAACATCAAATTAACAAGAATGAACAAAAAACAAAAATGAAAAGTACGCAGATAGGGGTGCTAGGTGTGCACTCCTAATATACTCTTCTAAGATGTCCATATCTACAATGTGGAAAATAGAGATCTGGTGATTTGTTCTTTGCAACTCAGAGCATAGGAAATAAGTTCAAACCTGTGTCTTTTCCTGGTGATACAACATTTAAGATTAAGATTATCAAACAAATAACTGCACAGTTTTCAGAGACATAGGGCTAGCCACCTGACTGTGTAAAGCTTGGCTCAAGATGATTGTAACCACTGAAAGTGACACCCTGACCCTATATGCAAAAATGAGAAAAGGGGTTGAGGATGAATGAATTTATGACACACTTTACTTAGATGTGCTTTTTGTGTATTATCATATTGATTAATGTAGCATCAGTGCATCCTGTAAACTGAGTTCACAGCTCCTCATACACCTTCAACCTTCTGGTTATGCTGTGCTCTTACTGATGCATCACAGCGAGGATATATGCTTTAGGAAACTGTTTAGGTTCATAGGTCATTACTAGACTGCTGATCCAGAGGACCATTAGTAGCCTAGTCACAATACCCCAAATGATAGTTTCTCATTGTCATGACTAGTTACAATCTCTTTCAATAAGGGCTTGAGGGGCAAGACCCAGGGTGTATTTATGATTCCCCATCCATTCATCCAGGTTACTCTTAAAGAGAGTTATGGGGAGACTTTGTTTTACTTATAAAAAGAAGTCTGTTCTCAGTGATATATATTTATCTTGCCAGCAGGTCCTATTCATGTTTCAGTGGAAGTAAATATCTTGAGTGAGTGTTGAGGGTCTCATTTGTTGTGTGGATGAGCAGAAGGTCACAGATGACTGGATTTTTTGAGGCTTTATCGACTAGACAGAGATCACCTGTCAAAAATCTGTAGGAAACAGAAATGAGAGAAGGTAGTTTAAGATAGTCTGGGTAGCTCAAGGAAGTCATGCCTTTGATTATCATAATGAAAAAAGACTGCAGTCTCTCAAGCTGGGTCATATGCTTAGAGAGGTGCAAAAAAGGAGGCATTATACTGTATTATGGGCCTAATGAGGGTGGAGTTGAGATGGATAAGAAACTTACTTAGATTTGGAGGAAATACCCCGGTGATTAGTCTTGCAAGGTAAAAGGATTTCCTAATAACAGTGGATACATGATAATTAATGAATGGTTCACTGTCAGTTAAAGTGACCAAGTCCCAAATAGCTGCTTCAACTTTCAAAGGGGTGTCGCCTATATGGTAGATGCACTTGTGCCCATTTTTCCCAAGGACACAGTGCTGCATTTCTTGACATCTACTTTTAGGCCATGGTACAGGCACCAGTTACTGGCATGTTTTAGTCCCTTCTGAAGAATATGGAAGTCAGTTGGGGAGTTAATGACAGCTCCGTCTGCAAACTTGGTAAGCCACAGGCCTGTGATGTCAGACTTTACACAAGAGAAATAAATAACAAAGAGAAGCGGCCCAAGGACTGACCCCTGGGGGACTCTCACACTAATAGACTGGGTTCTGCCAGTTAGCCAGTTTGCTATACAGTGGGTAAAATACAGGTTTAACTTTAGTTTGATTAGCTTGTCAATAATGTGGGATGGTATCAAAGGTACTGACCAGGTACAGGTAGGCAGTTTGAACCAAACTGCTAGAATTTAATACATCAGCGACAGGTTCTAAGAAACCCACCAGGTATAAGAGGCAGGGTCTACCTTTAACGAACTCAAACTTTATTGAGTCCTGGGCTTTCAGATTGCCTATGTCCTTTTTAAGTTCCATAATTCACCATTCACTTAAAACATCCTTGTTGTCAAATCTTATCCAATGAGATGTGCAATGGCATGTACCAGACAGAACCCTAAGATCTTCAGAAGTTAAACTAATTGTTGCTAATAACTACATAATTATGACATTGACTTGCTATTCTCTGTCACCATCTCCAAGGCAGGGAAATAACTTTCAAACCACATCAGGCTTTTAAATAACCTGAACAATTCAAATCTGCTCTAAAATATAATCTGGCAATTAATAAACTATGCAACTGTACCACACCAGCAATTTGAAATATGCAGTCATAACTCTCCCTGAGTATGGATACTAAAGTATATTAATTTAGTATTTTTGATTTTATTCAACAATATCTTGAAACATGTATTTCCTTAATCTGATATGCTTTGTAAATAAGGTTAACTGACCATTTTCTTTGAAATACTTTGCAAATCATGTTTGTTGACAGTTTTCCTTTTGAATTGTAAAAAATGTATTTCTATCCTTGTTTTGGAGCTTCTCTCCCCAGGCCTCTGCTGAAAATGGGCACTTCAGTTCCCAGCTGGACTTCTCCAATAAACAAAGGCAACTAAATAAATAAATAAGATGTGTGCCACTGTTTTTCAGACAAGGCTGGTAGGGTTTAAAGGTATGTAGTTTTCTAGATCAATAGCGAATCCTACCTTGTGAAGTAGAATAGCTACCTCAGTTCTCTAATTTTCTGACATGAATCAAGCACAGAGGTTGAAGTTGAATAGGTTTGGTAGTGAGTCTTACAGTCAGTGTCTGTTGCTACCAATAAGGCAGCCTGCCACATTATCAGGACCCATGGAGCAAGAATTTTTGGCTTTGGAGAGAACAATCTGGAACTGCAATGAGGTAATCACAGGGGGTAATGTACTAATAAGATGAGGGGAATTATAGGAGATAAGGGAGTAAGTGTTGTTATTCTGTTTAATAGTACACCATAAAGAGCACTGTTGCCACTGCCACATATGACAGTCTACAATTACCTAGGAGAAAGGCACCCAAACAGAGCTATATGACTCCACCTGAAAGCATACTTTGACTTATAATGCAATGATTCTGTTGCCACTAAATGCATTTTAATCAGATTCATATATTCCTACCTCTGCTGCTCTAAATCTGCAAGGTTTCCATAAAAACTTCTGTCTATTAAGAGAAACATTACAGTATATGAATGTTTGTAGTAGCACCAGGTGCCATATTAACTGGAAAAAAGAGAAGTCACTGTGAGTATTTCTTCTGGATTTAGATGTCATTAGTAAAAGAAAAGGCTGATGTTTTCCATTTGTGATTCACTCTTCAGGAGGGCTGTGGCATGTGTGAACATATTGTAAGCAAGTGCATTATGTACAGATCTTCTGGAAGGTTGCACATCTTCACATTATGTTACATGCCCCTAATTAAATGTTGCTTATTTCTCCTTTGCACTAATTGCAAGATTCTTGAACAAGAGAACTGTACCATCTCAATAACATCAGTAGCATCTTCCTTAACACCCTAAACTCACTTGCTCCAATCAGAAAAATCAGGATTAAATATAACTACGCACTGTGGTTAACACACTCCCTTATGAAGAAGTGAGATAATGCTTGGAAAAACTAGAATAAACACAAATCCCCTCCCAATTACCAACTTTACAGAGAACTACACAACCTAACAAAAAAACATGTCAACCTTAACAAAATTTTTTTTTATCAGAACCTTCAACTAGATGTCAATTCTAACCCCCAAAATTCTGGCATGCTGTCAACAAACTGTTACACCCTAGTAACCCCCCCTGCACCTAACCCTTCCGTTAACATCTTCGCTATATAAACTGCTAGACTTCTAAACAACTGCTTCATCAACTCCATACAAAAATTAACAAAAAATGACTTAAATAGCAATCCCTCTACTCGTCCCAGCACTTCCACCCACTCTTCCTCCTTAACACTCAAACCCATCCCCACCTCCTATATCAAATCACTGCTTAGTTAACTCAAACCATGTTCCCCTTCTGTTGATAATTTACCCCCCCCCCTTTAAATTTGCAGCCAAATCCATTGTCTATCCTATCTCCAAACGTATCCAATAGATATACCCAAGAAAACATAGTCCCTGAAATTTGGAAAAAAATCTTAGGTTATTCCTCGGCATAAAGGAGGCAACTCTGCTGACCCCTCTAATTTCAGACCTATTGCTGTCCTGTCCTGCCTTTCAAAGATTCTGGAAAAATGCATTCATAAACAGCTCCTTGATCATCTACTTCAAGAAAATCTCCTTACTCCTAGCCAGCATGGGTTTTGCCCCAACCACAGTACTGCCAGAGCTTTAATATCCTTTATACACAGTATCTCTACATCTTGTGACCACAATAAACTAGTCTCATGTCTTTTCCTTGATCTCTCTAAAGCCTTTGACACTGTCAGTCACACCCTACTTCTGACCAAACTATCTAACCTTAATCTCAACAACTCTACTCTTTGCTGATTCTCAAGCTATCTCTCCAACAGATCTCAAGCTGTGAAATGGATATCTGCATCCTCCCCTTTCCTTTCAGTCTCTACCAGGGTTTCCCAAGGCTCCTTCCTTGGTCCCCTTCTCTTCAATATCTTCACTAATCATCTCTACCAAGCCTGTCCTCACTCCTCATTAATACAATACGCTGACGACTCTACTATTATCTCTACCTCTGATTCTCTACCTCACCTTCTCACCGTTACACAAGAATCTTTATAGTCAGTTGAAAAATAGCTTAACTGCAACCAACCCCTTCTTAGCCCATACAAAACTAAACTGCTCCTCTTCCTTCTCAAATCCTTCCAACACCTCAAAACCCTCCTTCACCGTTACCTCACTAAACACATCTATCAAGGTCAAGCCCTACACCAAGCTCTTTGGGGTCATAATTGATGATCAACTTAAATTTGATCTTCATATACAAAATTTTATAAAAACGACCCTCCAAAAACATGGTCTACTGTATAAAATAAAAATTTCTGACTAATGAAGCCAAACTAATTGGGTCTATATCATATGAGCGAATCGCACAAATTGCGGATGCTCATAATATCAAACATGCCGTACCTCAAAGTGCTTTTTTTGAGATTGCGGTACAGTGAAGAATGGAATATTTGCCCTTTCCTCACTGTAGTGCGATCTCGGAGTTGGAATATATATTTAGTGGGGGGTGGGGGGGCACAGCCCCCCCACAATAGGAAGTTTGAGGTCCAGTATTTTCGATATTATGAGCATTCGAAATTTGTGAGATTCACTCATATGATATAGACCCAAACTCACTCTGGCACAAGCCTACCTTTTACTAACCCTTCTATATGCAGCACCTATCCTCTCCCACCTCCAAACAAATCTTTTCATTAAGCTTGAACTGAAAATTGCTAGATTTGCTGCCAACCAGTCTTATTGCTCTCACCACTGCCTATTTCTTAAAACCCTTCACTGGCTTGAATTTCACCATCAGCTTCTCTTGCCACAACTTCACCTCACCCCTTCAATGTTAAACCAACCCTACCTCTGTCTTGCTCTCTCCAATCTCATCACAACCTATATTCCAAACCATTCACTCCACAGCTCAGACCAACATCTGCTTTGAATCTAGTAGCCTCTATATTCTAGTAGCCTCTATATTCTACTATCTGGTTTGGACAAGCAAGCGATTGTGTGAATCATAATTTCATTTTTTTCCTCACAAATTGTTTTCATTTTTCAAATACAGTTGAATAAATTCCATAGTATTTATATATAGCATCTTAATAACTATGTACACTACTTAAATCAGCCTGACACTATAACAGAGCTCAATAAATACAATTACTTTATAGGTATACTCCAGTTAGAGTGCATCTGTTCAGTTATTGTAAAGTGTCAATCAATGAATAGACCTTTTTTCATGTATTGTTAATAAATGGCTTAGGATGAATCCTTAATTCTTTAATTTTAATTTCCAACAATGCTATGGTCTTCAGTAGGCTGTAGAAGTCTTCAAAAGTCGGTATTGTGTTTGTATTTCATTTTCTTGTTATACACTTCCTTGAGATTGCAAGTATTGTTCATACTAGATACATATTTGACTCATTCAAATGAGGACCTTCGTACACATTTAATAAAGGTCTATATCATATATTCAAAATTCCAAAATGTCGAACACCATATGTTTGAACTTGGAATTTTGAATATTTATAACATCGAACACTCAGAATAGCAAATTTTTTCAGAGGGAAAAAAATTTGCTGTTCCTAGAAACATACACCCAACACAAGCACACCAAAATAAATAAACCACACACATACATTTAACAAAACCCAACCCCACACTAAACCACACATACTTTACTAACTATTCACTTACCTTAACCCTAAGGTCCGCAACTATCGCACACATACCCTACAAATCTATACACAAACAAAGTAATTAATGCACACACATACAGTTAACAAAACACAACCCTACACAACACCATACATACATTACTATCCACTTACCTTAACCTGCACCCTAACCCTAAGGTCCGTAACTCTCGCACCACAGTGGAGGAAATAGCAAAGCCAGGGAACGGCCCACCGAAATCTTGCCCTTGGTAAGATTTAGATGTTCCGGTGCTTCACTATTTTCACCATTCCATATTCTGGGTTTGATGTTTTCACATTTGGCATTGTATCTCTTCGGAATTTTGATATAGACCCATTTAATAATACTAGAGCTTTAGATAAGTTAAATGATTCATTAAATAAAGCTTGTAAAAAGTTTTTAATACCATTCCAAAATGGCTTAATTTTAACACAGTCGAAAAAAATGTTATTCTAATCTGCATTGTGTATTTGCTCACATCTCCAACATATTCCCTTTGTGGAGTTAAGAATGCTCTGTGCAAGCATTTCCAATTAGAAACGTTCCAGTATTGTGTAAAGGATTTATGTTTTATTGATAATAAAATATTTGATTTAATTTCTTCATTTTGCTGTAACAAGTGCTGTTTTGTTTTATAATTCCAATATGAGGATTTGGGTGTTGTTTTATAATTTATCAATATCTTGTAAAATTTTAAAATACTATTTCCCATGTCATAATCATTATATATGATTTCATATAGGTATTTTGTAAGTTTAGGTATTTCTTTAAATGAAGAATTACTAATTATTCTGCATAAATCTTGCGAATACGTCAGAATGGTTTGCATAGTTAGCCAATCTTGTTGTGGAATTTTGTATGTTGTTTCTATTGTTTGCATATCCAGAACTTTTAGTTCTTTGATACACTGAAACCAACAAACAAATCCTTTCTGTTCCCAGAAATTAATTATTTCTCTGCATATTTTATGTGAATAGCTCTTTGTTAAAAGATCAAACCAGATTTTTAAATCTATATTTGCATTAATAATTTTCCTAAATGAGTCAATGTAATAATTAAACATGCAAGTTTTAGTGGGCTTAGTTATGTCATATTGCATACTAATACATAATATATGCCATGGCACATTGTTTTTATCTGCTATTTCAATTTGAATTTTTTTTTTGTAAATCAAATTGATATATTGATATTACAGTTAGTAATTCTTTCCAATTTGCAGAATAATTTGGATTTATCCAATCTGAGATTTAGATACTGATGCTTTTATATATGTTTCTATATCAGGAAAGTTTAATCCTCCCGGTTTCCATGGTCTGATGTGCTGTACTAAAGGTATTCTGTTTTTTTTTTTTTTGGAAACCATAAAAAATTTATTAGGCATGAGTTTATTTCTTTGAGTATATTTCTTTCTGGTAACAGTTGTAGTGCCAAAGCTATATATAGAATATTGGGTAGTAAAATGATTTTTATTAACTGTAGTCTATTTTCAAATGTTAATATTATTTTGTTCCACTTTTTCACAGACTAATTCATTATTATCCTTGCATAACTTAATTCCTAGATATTTTAAGGTAGATTCTTGTTTCCCTATAATGTGATTCCCCTTCATCTGCAATTCTTTTTTTATTTAACAATAAAAAATTTGATTTTGATTTATTGAAATGGAGACCTGAAGTCCTGTAAATGTGTCAATCAAATATCTAATTCTTCTAATGTCTCTTTTGTATTGGATAATGTTAATAATATGCCATCAGCAAAGAGCATTACTTTAGAACTGTATTGTTCATAAACATCTACTCCTTTGATTTTTGTATTGTTATGTACTGAATCTGCCAATATTTCAATAGCCAAAGCAAAAAGAATCAGTGACATGGGACATCCTTGTTTAGTACCCTTTGTTATATGTATAGATTCAGAGGTGAAAGGACCTAGCTTAATATACACTAAATTATTTGTATATATAGTCTTTAGGAGATGAACTCTATATCTAAACCAATTATGAGTGTTTCTTTATTTTCTTTATTAACATAATCAATAAGAGAAATTATCCTTTTAATATGATCATGTGTGTCTATGATATATAAATCCAGTTTGATCATTATTTGTTGTTTTTGGATAGTGGTATTTTCATTCTGTTAGTTAATAGTGTCATAAATATCTTACAGTCATTATTTAATATTGATATAGGTCTATATGAGATACATATGTTTGGGGATTTGTTTTCCTTTAGGATTGGTGTGATTAAGGAATATATCCAAGAGGGTGGTATTAAAGCTTGTGACTGAATTTCTAATAGAGTTTTATGGAAGAGGGATTGTATCTTTGAAGGAAAAAGTTTATATATTTCCATAATTATGCTATCTATACCTGGAGTTTTATTATTTTTACCCTCTTTTATTGTATCTGTAATTTCTTTGTAGGATATGGGTGCTTGCAGATCTAGTTTTAATTTTTCTGTTTTTTTTAGATTAGAATATTTTTCATCTAGATTTAATTGATCAATATGTATATTTTCTTTTTGGAAACGTTCCATATAGTGATTTCTATAGGCATCAAGAATGTTACCTATATTAGAGACCATTTTCCCTTTCTTTTCATGGAAGATACTTTTAATGTTATTAGCTTTTGATTGTATTTTGATTCTTGTGGATAAATTATGTAGATATTTGGGAGAAGTGGCCAAGGTATTCATTTTTAGTTTTTCTAAACCTAAACTAGTTTTATGTGTTAGAATTTTGTTGTATTTATTGTTTAATACTTCTACTTTCTTTTTCATCTCCAAATGATTTAGATTTTTTCAGCTTTTACTGACAGAAGTTTGGATTGTAGATCTAATAATTCAGAATCCCATTCTCTGACTTTTTTTGTACCAAGTTAGGGTTTTACTATATATGCAAGCTTTTAATGAGTCCTGTATCATTATTTTATTTATCTCTGTGGTGTAATTAATATCTAAGAAGAACTGTAATTCAGATAATAACCAGGGTTTGAACTCTTTAATTTTAGTTATATATGCTGAAATACTGGAGTTAAAGATTAGTGGTTTCTACCCATTTTGAAGTTTTAGTATAAATGAATTATGGTTTAAAAAGGGGCAGGGAATGATTGAGAAATTAATGATTTTAGAGTGTAAGTCATGGGCAGCAAATATTTTAACTATTCTAGTTTGGGTACCAAGTCTGTGATCTTGATGGGAAAACAACAACGATTTATCTTCTTTAAATATGAAAGTATCTACAAGATGAAATGATTCTACCCACTTGTTTAAAGCTTTTGATACAGCAGAAGTATGCAGCAGTCTTTTATTTGTAGTTTCAGAAATATCAAATATAAAGTTAAAATCTCCTCCTAATATTAAGTTGCCTTTATAATTATTGGAAATGAAATCCAAGTGGTTTTTAATAGTTCCTGAGCCAATGCCTGGGAACCAGCATAGATTGGCTAGGGTCCATATTCTGTTATTATATTAACTATTACTAATGCCATAAGGCCTTCTTTATTTTCATAGTTAAAAATGATTTCTGGGTTATCACATTTGTTTTCCATAAAATTGTTACCCCTTTTGTCTTTGTCTTATAAGTGGATTGTGCCAATATCATATATTCCTTAGGATTCCATTTGTAATTGTCATTTGTTTTGAAATGAGTTTCTTGAAGGAAGACAATTTGTGCTTTGCTCAGTTTTAAATATTTCAGTAGATTTGATCTCTTGCTAGGATTGTTTAAGCCACTGGTATTTAAATATAATAAAGTTAAATCCATCTTAGGTTATTTAGACTATGTATTTTTTGTTTTATTGTGACTATTAAACATTTTCCTCGGATAACTATAAAGTATATGTTTGAGCTTTTAAAGGAAATTATCAGTTTTATACTTTGAGTGTTTACCAATAAAGGAATGTTTTGGTCAGGCATACTAAAAATGATTTTGTGAAATACATTTAAACTAATAAATGTTAATAAAACTAAGATCCACATTAGCCATGGAATGAAAATCATTCTTAATCTGATGGATAATCCTAAATCCATCAGATTATCACACATACCTTGACAATCCAGAACATCTGAGCTCCATAAATTGAATTATCATATGGAGAATATTTGTAATAGGAATAAACAATATTCAGATTATTTTGATCAGATATAGTACTATTGTAGATTAGACAGAATTCTAATACAATACAAATGTCTACTTATTGTATAAGCAATTAATATTTACATGAAAGATAGCTGACAAGAAATTCAATCATAGTAAAGTAGGATGCAGCATATATAAAACCTCAGCAAAAGATTATAGCACACAGTTATTTAACATATCCACCCTTATTGATGAAGTCTTTCAAAATTTATTACTTAATATAAATACATGGTAATAATATTTTTTACCTAATGTTTACAATACAATGTATTTTACTAGATATATCAGAAGTTATATTTCATTGTTTTCCAGCATTTAAGTAATCACTTTGTTTGTTGCTAACTTACTTAAAGCATCAAGTTTGTTTTATGTAAACATTGATGAAAGTTAGTGCATTTTAATTATCAGTGCATCCCTTTCCCCTCATTTCCTACACACAAAGATTTTCATATATGTCATTTCTTATTATAAAATGAGTGAAATGATAGGTTAAAAACAACAAATTCACTTATTGTGATTAATTATTACAAGTTCCCTTTCCATATTCATAAATTGCCATTTTATGGCATATACTGAAAGTTTTTAGATTTAAATGGCAACATTCTATTTTGTATAATCAGCAAAGGTTAAACTGAGTAATTATTGTCAATTTAATACTGTTTGTTCAGAATGTGATTGTTACATTCTGTGACATTCCTAGTTCAGGCTTCTATTGTTTCCCTTGAACAACTTTGTCAGTTTGATGCCATGTATAAAACATTAGTTACCTTGGTAACAGCTTAAGTATTATGTATGGTTAAGATGTATTACAAAACCACAATTCAAGGAGGCGGAGCCTAATGCCTTACTGAAAGCAGCAACTTTTTGAGCTCCTCATATTTATACTAGAAATAACAGAAAAATCTTATTATTATTAAGTAATTTTTGATAAATCTTATATGTGAAACTATTAACAATAGAATCACCAACTTTGGAGAAGAAAATCCGAAATTTTCCTGTCAAAAAATCCTGAAGACTAACTAAGCTGTCTAGTAATGAGTAACTCTAAGAATTCTCACTCAGACTCTTCTCTGAAGAGAGAAATCCAACTGATTTCAACTACTCTTCAAGACTTATCTCTGAAGATGGACAGGTTTACTGAAAATCTAGAAAACCTTAAATATAGTTGCCAAAAACAAACTGAAGTCTTTAAGGAAATACTGCAGCAGCACCAATTAAAAATAACAGACATTGAGTCATCTCTAAATGATATTGATGGAAGGCTAAAAGAAGAAGAGCTTCATAGTGAATTCCTATTGCAACAGAATACTTGGCTAATAAACAAAATAGATGATATGGAGAATAGGGAAAGAAGAACAAACATAAGAATTTTTGGAGTCCCAGAGAAGATCGAGGGGGAAGACATCATTTCATTCTTGAATTCATGGCTACCTGAAATCTTAGGGCTGAAAGAAGGCTTGTCTTATGGAATCGGAAGAGCACACAGGGCCATCGGAAAACCACTTTCTGCCTCAACTAAATCTTTTCCAAGATCTATAGTGGTTAAATTTCTGTCATTTATGGACAAAGAACTGATATTGAGAACTGCATGGAGAAAAAACCCAGTCATTTTCAAGCAATCCCAAATAAGATTTGATAATGACTATTCACCAAGACTCTTGGAAATAAGAAAGAAAACATGGCCCTTAGTGAAATTCTTAAGACAAAATAAAATAAAGGCACAGCTTGCATATCCTGCCAAAATTAGAATTCAGCATAGTAATGACATGAGATCATTCAACACCATCGAAGAAGCCACTTCCTTCATTAAAAACAACAATATAATCCTACTACCAGATGAAATGGATTGGTCAAATTCAACCTCTTTAAAGAGAACCTCGGGAAAAAACACTTGGACTGATGTGAGGAAAAAAAAAAAAAAAACTGATGTTAAGAACATTGATGATTCAATTTCTCTCAAAGCATTAACCAAGGTATGATTCTTATACATAGCCTTAATTTCATTACACTTCAGTCACATAATTAGTTTTCTCTTTATTTAGGAAGTATCATAATCTGTATGTTAATATATTAATATGGTAGTGGTTTGATTAGAATTTTCAGATGCTAGAGTTGTGTGTGTTTTTTTTTTATTTGTTCTAGCTTTCTTTAGTTAAACTCTCACAAGAGTATTAGCATTTAAATGAAAGGCCATTATTATTATAAAGTTATTAACATATTGATTAATAGTTACTGTGCAAAAATTTTAATAAATTAAATCCAATTCTTTATAGTTTGTCTAAAAAAAAAGGGCATTCCTTGAATATTTCTTCAGGAATATGTGAGAGTGTTGTATAGAGTAAGAAGGAAGTGAATGGTAAGAAAAAAAGGCAGAAAATTGCCTTCTAGCGTTTTAACATTCTAATTGTCAGTTGGAGACTAATACTGCTTCAAAGTATACCCTCGAGCTTTCTAGTCAGTTTATTTTCCTCATATCTTCACTAACATAGCCCAGCATTCCATTATAAGTTAAGAAACATGTCTATAAGCTGAGGCCTGTAGAACACTGCATTAGTTTTGCGAGTGGTGCGCTTTGAGCACCTTTGCAGAGTCTTTTTTGTCAGTTAGAACATTCAATGAAAATGCGAACTGTGACCTGACTTCTTTGCCCCTTTATGTTTTAATCTGTTCTCCAGAAGCTGAGTAGTTCAAGAATGGAGTAGATTTTAGCAAAAGTACGAACAGGTAAATGTATAACATATAAAGAAAAAGAACATATTAATATGGTAGTGGTTTGATTGGAATTTTCAGATGCTAGAGTTGTGTGTTTTTTTTATTTGTTCTAGCTTTCTTTAGTTAAACTCTCACAAGAGTATTAGCATTTAAATGAAAGGCCACTATTATTATAAAGTTATTAACATATTGATTAATAGTTACTGTGCAAAAATTTTAATAAATTAAATCCAATTCTTTATAGTCTGTCTAAAAAAAAGGGCATTCCTTGAATATTTCTTCAGGAATATGTGAGAGCGTTGTATAGAGTAAGAAGGAAGTGAATGGTAAGAAAAAAAGGCAGAAAATCGCCTTCTAGCGTTTTAACATTCTAATTGTCAGTTGGAGACTAATACTGCTTCAAACTATACCCTCGAGCTTTCTAGTCAGTTTATTTTCCTCATATCTTCACTAACATTGCCCAGCATTCCATTATAAGTTAAGAAACATGTCTATAAGCTGAGGCTTGTAGAACACTGCATTAGTTTTGCGAGTGGTGCGCTTCGCGCACTTTTGCAGAGTTTTTTTTGTCAGTTAGAACATTCAATGAAAATGCGAACTGTGACCTGACTTCTTAGCCCCTTTATGTTTTAATCTGTTCTCCAGAAGCTGAGTAGTTCTAGAATTGAGTAGATTTTAGCAAAAGTACGAACAGGTAAATGTATAACATATAAAGAAAAAGTTTGCTACACATGTTTAAAATAAATAAATAAAAAAAAAAATATATATATATATATATATAAATAAATAAAAAAGCCCATTTAGTTACTTTCTTCTTGTTGGGAAACACCAAAAGTGTGGCAGTGTAGTTAACTAATGTAAGCATATACATAAATTCAGTTTTCAACTGCGCTATGTCTGTTAAAAGTGAGATAAAATCCCAACTGATCATTGCAGTGGAGCTGCCAGATTGTATCCAAGATTAGTTACTGACTGTAGTTCAGGGTTTGATTTTGAAAGCTCCCATTTTTCTACTGTGTGACTCTGAACTTCTTAACTAGACTGCGTTTGGGTCATCCATGTAAAAGGGCATTTTATGTCCAGTAAGCATACCCACTTATCAATTAAAAAATGCTTATAAACGCAGTACCTGATAGGAATGATACATGCATACTTCTGTATATTCCGCTTTTAGATGTCTACAAGCATCCCAATGCAGTAATGATCCGTTGGTAGTATATTACCCCTTTACCTGTTTTTTTTTGTCTCTCATATGGGCAATTTAATTTCCTTTTCAGCTTAATAACCTAGAGCAAGCTAATTGATGAGAGTTCTATAAGTATTGGTAGTTAGTGCTAATTTTAGTAATGACTGAATCTGCTTTTGTTTGTAACCTATACTGCATGTATTTAGTAAATAGTATTAGTATCGTGAGCTGTACAATGGACTAGCATTAACCTGCAGCAATGTGGAACTGACTTTGTCATTTTGGTATTTTGGCGAAATCTCACTTACGCGGACCTTAAAATTGAACTAGTAAAACACCAATAATATAAAATAAAGCTATAATCAAAGTATCCTGCAATTGGGAAACATGTCTATTTACGTAACAATATATGCTATGTGCATTCTCTGCAGTTATAAGTGCAGTGCTAACTTCTATGTATAAATTGCATTATTTTTGATGATAAGCACAATCTGCTGTATTTACCCTCCACCTTAACAGTTAATGGGTACACCACTATGCCATAGATATTCTTGGTGGTACCTAATGATACAGTAACATCAACAGTTTTTTTTTTTTCCTTTCATGTCACAGATGGGGAAAAAACAAGAAAGGAAATATGGTAGGGTCAAATGTAATTTATGTGCATACTATACATTTTTTGGGAGACACTATGACACATTCATGAGCTGCTCTTATAAAGTTTTAGAGAAATGTTTACATAAACAAGTACACTATGTATGTGTTTGGGTCTCTCTTCATTTGTTGAGCTTGTGTTTTGTTGGGTGTTAGTTGGTTGAGATTGACTTCTTGAAAGTATGAGATTTGGCTTTCATTTATTGGAAACAGTAACAGTGTTATGTATGGTGTGGGATGGTAATGTGCAAGTCTATAGTAATAACATACCTCCTCACACCATACTTGATCAAAGTGTTAGCAGAACTTATACTAGGTATGGTAATAAGCAGGATATAGTTAACCACTACACAGCATTTTAGATTTAATGGCACTTCAGTAATGATCAGTAAATCTATGCTTGTCTCACTGCAAGGCAATATTGGAGTTGCTATATATAATTACTTTAGTTTTATACAAATTACTAGAAAATATTAGTAGCTTTAAAATAGTAGTTTTATTAGTGTTTAGTTATTTAACGGGTTTAGGGGTTGAGGTGCTTTTACCCTAAGCGTAGTGTTCTTGACTGTTTTGACTTTGGATTGGACATGGGTTTGATGAATGAGGTGAGACCCATGTATTCATGTTTTCATGTATTCATGGATTCTTTGTGACATGCACATGTTATTTTAAATCATTAACTGTATTAAGATGTGTTACAACAAGTATTGAACAATCTTGAGACCTGTTACTGAATATTCAACAACCCCAGGTCTGAAATATTGTGTACTCCCATCACACTCCTAAGAAACTTCATAAATAATATAGTTAAATGATATAGGTACTCTTCACTAATTGCTGTAAGATTTAGTGATAAGAATTAAGAATACTCATTCACAATATTCGCACATCTTTTGATGGGCCACTTAATCTACTAATAAGGTTAATAAGGTCAGTAAATAGGCATCTCCCAGCAGTAACAAGATACCAACCTTTTCAAGAGTGCTCACACAAATTCTCAATTATATTGCACACATTTTTAGGTAACCCATTAAGATTATTTAATATTTATGTGTGTTTACATGTGAAAATGTCTTGGTGTAGATATAGGAGTATATTTATACATATGTACACAGAGAGGTTATACAGAATTTACTTAGAATAGTAATTAAGGAAGAATTAAAAAAAAGGACTAGTCCTTATAAGATAGTAATACTATCTGTCACACTAATAACCTGTTTTAAATGTGAAGTTCAACAAAATAAATGCAAATATAATCTAAATGTATATATTATTATACATTTTATCTCTGGTAAGAGAAGGTCAACTGACTTACTTCATGTAACATAACCACATTTATGGAGGACAGATAAGCTGAAATATTTACTCCAGCTGTAATAGTCATCTACTTAGAACATTCATTAAAAGGGTAACATTAACTCTAGTATAAGTACAAACTTCAAGTAAAAGATTAATTACTTTATTGAGTGGATTTCTCAAGGAACATAGTACTAATGCATGATACACTCTTTCATCAAATATTAATATTTTAAGATATCTTCAGGATCCAATTAATGGAGCTCAACTTTGAATATCTTTTTCCATGCGATTGTCGACGTTGAGGGAAAATCTGTTTGATCTTATCAGATCAATCAGATTAGAAGTGCTGTGCACTTCATGTTTGTGGAACTATGTAGTAAAGTTATTTTTCAGTCAATTAAAGTATGTTGTTACAATATTTTTCACTTTTTATTTTTTTCAGTGGCCCAAACTGAAACATTTGTTAAACTATCAAAGAAACAGTTTTGTTCATTTCAGTGTTCTTCTTAGAGAAAAGAAGGGAAAATTAATATATATGTTTTCACAGGTCCTCATAAATATTAGTACTTTACCAATGTATTCTTTTAAAATTATAATATAATATCCTATAGAAATGACAGACATAACATTGTTGTCTTTAAATGTCAATGGCTTAAATAATACTATAAAAAGATCAAATTTACTACGATATCTAAAATTACAAAGAGCACAAGTTATATTTCTACAGGAATCCCACTTTAAAACTGATGACAACTTTACCTGGATACCTAATAACTACTTAATTCTCTCTCACTCCTCATATAAAAAAAAAACTAGGGGAGCTTTAATTTTATGGAAGAAAAGTGTAACTAACCCTCAAATTATTTACAGCTATGAAGATAAAGAAGGGTTACTTTCAATTGTAATAATAAAATTTCAGAATAGAATTTGGACACTGGTAAATGTGTATTGGATTCCTGGAATAGGACTATCTACAGTTAAAAAGCAGATAGAGCTAATTAATAGGGTAAATAAAGGTATTCTAATAGTAGGAGGAGACTTTAACTGTATTCTAGATAGTTCTGAGACAACCAACAAGAGGAACCTACGTCTCTCTTCCACAGGTAAATACCTTAAGAAATGGACAGAAAACTTAAAATTAATTGATACATTTAGTTTCAAAGAATCTAACTCATTATTATACTCACATAGTGATTATCGTTTTAATACTAAAACAAGAATAGATAACATTTTTATATCCCCAGACTTAAATAGGTAGATAATAAAATTTTCTATCATCCCATGCCCACTCTCTGATGATAATGCCCTAATCCTTAAATTACAAATAGATTTTAAAAGATTAAATTTTGCCTCAAGAATACCAGCTTACATTACTAAATTAAAACAATTTAAACCATGGCTAGACTCAGAAATTCGATATTTTTTAGAAATAAATTCTACTGATGATCTAAAGAATATAATAATATGGGACACTCTAAAGGCCTTCTTATATGGTAGGATTATATCTTGGTTTAAAAACAAAACAAAAGAATGGGAATCAGAATTGCATAGTATCCAAAAACAAATAACAGAAATTAATACAAATACTTCTGTCGTAAAGAATTCCCAGGTAATAAAAAAAGAAATTGAAGATTTAAATAAAAAATACAATGAAATTTTAACTCATAAGACAAATTTGGCTTTAGAAAAACTAAAATTTAGTTCACTCTCAACATCTCCAAAACACTTACATAATTTAGCAATGAGAATAAAGAAGCAAAATATAGATAACAATATTACAAATATTGTACATGAAGGAAAAGGTAATAAAAAAGTATCAGACATAAATGATATCCTAGAAGCTTTTAAATTCCATTATACTAATCATTTTGGAAACAATAAAGACAATACTATTTTAATACAGTCAAAAATTAGCAATCCTATATTAAATAGATTACCTGAAAAATTAAAAATTGATATTGAAAAACGCATTTCCCTTAAGGAAATGAATGACAAAATTAAGGAGAGTAAAAATAATAAATCCCCAGGAATAGATGGAATAATAATGGAATTATACAAGATATTCCCAAATTCTGCAATTTCTTCACTTCATAAGACTCTAAATGAAATTCAAGCTCAAAACACAATTCCTCCATCCTGGCGATATTCATTAATTACTCCAATAAAAAAAGAGAACAAGGACCCCTCCCATTGTAGCTCTTATAGACCGATTTCTCTACTTAATAACGATTACAAATTGTTTATGTCTATATTAGTCAATAGAATTAAAAAATCCTTGACTCAAATCATAAATGAGGACCAAACAGGCTTCATCTATGGCAAACATGCTTATGACAATATACAAAGAAGCCTAACTATTATTGAAATATTAAATAGAGATAATATAGAGGCTCTCATAATCACACTAGATATAGAAAAAACATTTGATTCAGTGAATTGGGACTACTTATTTAGAATTCTAGAACTTTTTGAGTTTCCCCTAAATTTTATTAATATGATAAAGAATATATATAAAGATAATTTGGCCTATGTAAAATTAGGTCCATTTACATCAGAAGCTTTCAAAATAACTAAAGGCACTAAAAAAGGTTGTCCTATGTCTCCCATTCTTTTTGCCTTATCAATAGAGCTATTTGCAATTACAATACGCAGTGACTCAAAAATTGAAGGCTTAAGTATTCATAATAAATTTAACTCCAAGGTTATGTTGTTTGCTGATGATATACTACTAACTTTATCACCAAATAATGAATCTCTTCATGAACTAGAAATGCAAGTGGAAAATTTTTTTCTAAATTCTGGCCTTTGTTTTAATAAATCTAAATCAAAACATATTTTATTTAACAGAAAGGGGGACTTTCATTCGAGTAGATACCATATACTTGGAGAAAAAGTCTCTACTTTAGAATATCTAGGAATTATTATATCTGATAAAATAGATGCTACTCTGACACTAAACTATAATAAAATTTTAAACTCAATAAGAACACGTACGGAAAATTGGAATAAATTGATTCTAAAATTTGAGGACAGATTGCAGCTAATAAAAATGATTCTTCTACCACAAATAAATTATATAGCACTAGCAATACCTATAATTCCAAATAAAAAAATTCTGAAAGAAATTAGCAAAAGCCTATTATGTTTTCTTTGGTATCCAAAAAGGAATAGAATTGCTTTTTCTCATCACATTAGACCATGGGAATTAGGGGGAATTAATTTTCCAGATATAGAGACGTATATCAAAGCCTCCATTTTTAAACTAGTTTTAAACTGGGTAAATCCAAATTTCTCTTCTGCTTGGAAATCTCTGCATATGATTATTTTTTTAAATGAAAACAAAATAATAAATAATGCATCACACTATATTCACAAAAATAGATTTTGGCATATTTTATGCATTAATCTTCAAAATAACATAACAAAACCTACCAATCTATCATATTTAAATAATATTTATAATTTATTCAGATCCTTTATAAACTCAAATCCTGACATAAAAGCATGGTTTGAACTGTTATTACCATTTAATACATCAAAGAAATTTAAAAAGAAAATTCATGATAACACCCTCATTAATTGGGAATCTAATAATCTCTTATGTTGGGCCCAATGCATAAATAACCTTAAAACATTAACTAGTCAACAAGTTACAAATGAATTTAATATAATAAATGTAGACAGAGTAAGTCTCCAGAAAATTTTACTCTACTCCAAAAATTTATGCAAAATTATTAATGATTCGTCCTTCAAGTCTAAGCCAAAACTTATAAACTATATTCAAGAATTGATTTATGATAACCATAACTGGCCAAATTCAACATCTAAACTATACAAGATTTTAATAGTCTACAAGACTAAAATAGATCAAAGCACTTGGAATTTTATATCTAGAGGTTTATCAACAAATCTGTCAAACGATTGTAAAAATAATCTACTATACTCCATTAAACTAACTTCTAATACACAAACATGGCGAATCTTCACCTGGAAATTTTTGCATAGAGCCTTTTATACTCCAAGTAAAATAGCTAAATTCAACTCAAATCAAAATGTTATTTGTTGGAGATGCTCTTTAAGCTGTGAAGCGGATTGGTTTCATATATTTTATGATTGTATTAAAACGTTTTGGGAGAAAATTGGCAATTTTCTTCAAGCTATTTATAATGATACATTTGTTTTAACAAAATCTTTATTTTTTTTGAATATAGATGAATTAGTAGTTATGAATAGAAGAGATCAATATATTTTATGGACTATTCTGGCGGTAGCCAGAAAGTGTATCACAAGGAAATGGAAATCTGCAACTCCTCCGTGTTTTGAAGACTTTATATTTCTACTTAAGGAGACTGCACAAAAGGAGATAAAAGTCAAAGAAGAAAGAATGTTCCCCAGAAAATGGTCAGACAACCCCTGGAAAAAAATACTTACACTCATAGAAGTAATACAACTAGACACAATCTCCATCATATGAGTTCAAAGAGATATAGACTTTTGTGGACTTTTTTTTTTTTTTTTTTCCCTCTTCTTCTTCTCTGGATTTTTTTTATTAATTATTATTGTATTGTTGCTCCTTTGGGTCACTTGTAAATATTGTAAATAATGTTTTTGTTCCTTTTACTATTATTGAATTGTAATCTAATTTTACTGTTTTTTTTATTTCTTCTCAAAAAACAAAATAAAAATTTGTTGAGTAAAAAAAAAAGCACAATTCAAATTAAAGCAATTATATGACTTGTTATGCACATTTACTTATATGAGAAAATCATCATGCTTCACCTTGATGTTCAATATAGTGTATGTCATTTATGACAAGTTAAAACAACAGCGTTATTATACACAATCCCATGTTATTAAACCGAGTGTCTATTGTCAGTTTAATACTATTTGTTTAGAATATGATTGTTACATTCTGTGACATTTCAAGTTCAAGCTTCTATTGTTTCTCTTGAACAACTTTGTCAGTTTGATGTCATGTATAAAACATTAGTTACCTTGGTAACCGCTTAAGTATTGTATATGGTCAAGATGGGTTACAAAAAGTACAATTTAAGTTAAAGCAATTACATGACTTGTTATGCATATTTACTTATATAAGAAAATCATCATGCTTCCCCTTGATGTTCAATGTAGTGTATGTCATTTATAACAAGTTAAGATAGTAGTGTTATTATACACATGCCCATGTTATTAAATCCGGTCTTTAATATTCAAATTCAGCAGACTGCTTCATCTTATCTGACGATTATATATTTTATGTCTAGATTTACTAAAATCATATATTACATAACTATTGCGTGTCTGCGTGTGTTTTGCTGTTGTTTAGTTATTTGAGAGACCACAAGCTGTAATGTTTATTCTTATTATTAGCTCCTTTCAAGCAAGTTTATGCAGTCCTTAGACTTTAAATTATGAGACCCTTCTAGTTTCTTATTTGTTATAAGTATATTTCCGTCCTTACATACACACGTCAGTACTTCAAGCATGGGCAACAATGACCATCCAGTTTTGCCAGAATACCATTCACTAGTCCATGTGGTGTGTTTCCAGGCTGTTCTTAAAATATCCAAACCAATATTCGTCCTTTTCCATTTTACCAGCCTGTTCCATGCAGTGGCCACTCTGCCAGTGAACCACTCAACACACTTTCCATTCTCACATATATTTCCACAAAGGAAATATGATGACTCTATAGCACTTCCCAGCAACCCCAAACACCCCTAGAATCAGCTATCCCCATATGCCAAACACGTCCAAGCAAGCTCACCTTCCAGACCACTGCAAAGGGTACTGCACAAGACCAAGTGCTTTTAGTCTTTCACAATAACTCAGACTTCCACTTTTATGTATGTCCTTAATGTGTTTGGACCAAAATACATTTTAAATATAAAATTGCACTTATTTATTTTTTTATCAAGAATCAACTTAACGAGCTAAACGAAGTGTTGGGAGACCATCAATATGTGTACATGTGGTTTTAAACAGCCCTTTTATTTTATATATATATATATATATATATATATATATATATATATATATATATTTTTTTTAAACCAAAAACATCATTGCGGAGAATAATCTCGGAGGCTCCTCAGAGCCATTAAGCATTATCGTCATTCTGTCTCCGTTACCATAGCAACCCGGGAGCATCTGTTTCTGTTAGTGTGACTGTGTACTGCATACCTGAGGCTCGTGATGCACCTGAAGCAAAGCTTCACTTCACTGCAACTTTAAGCCTAAATTCCCTCCCTTTCAGTGAGGCAGCAGCCAGAAAAAGAACAGAGAGCAAACAGATAAAAAAAAACCTCCCAACAAGCCATCACAACAAGAGACAACACACTCCTAGAGCTGTACCACCTCTAACTCAGCAGATGTACAAACAAACCAATCTCTGCCAAAATATCCCAGATCACAGTTCTATACACCCTCTTCCCATAGATCCAGGCTAAAACACCAAATGTCTCTTCCTAATACACAAGCATCGGTAAATTTAAAGTAGTCACAAATGTTGTTAATGTACCCACAAAATTCATTAACAGTATCCAAGTCCCCTTTCCATAGAATGAACACGTCATCCAAATAGTATAAATACAACAGCCAGTGCTCTGCATATTTCATACTAAAGATATATTTTTAAACATAATTTATTTTTAATCCTTACTTGTTGTTTTACCGCTAATTTTCTTTATTTTTATGTAATAATGACGTTATCGTTATATGGAAACTCCAGACTAGTTAATGCCATGAACTTCCAGATTAGTTATATATAATTAAAGTTCCAATTTGCACTTAATTTAAAGTAAGTGTAGTCATAGCACAAATAGAAAATAAATACTTTCTAAACCAATTTTAAGAATGTTTAGACAATCTTTCATTTCTATTTTTGCTTTGATGTGCTTCGGCTTCACTTACATTTCATTTTTTACTGGCGTCCAACTGTCCAGGGTCGAATTGGTTTGGGGTGAATCGGCGGGGTCCAAACATCCTGTACCCGCCAGACACGGCTGCATCCATGCACACCATATCAGGATTGATCAAACAGCACTCATAGCTGTGATACCTGCCATAATTGATATTAACTATATTTAGACAGAATAACCATGGTGGTGCAGAGGTTAGTGTTGTCACCTCACAGCAAGAGGTTTTCCCATTCGATTCTCAGCTGGAGCGCTTTCTGTGTGGAGTCTGCATGTCCTCCCCACAGTTGAATGACATTTAATGACATGCAGGTAGGTGCGTGCTTGAATGGCTGTGCCTTCTTTGAAGGCTGGGTGTCGGGCTGGCAACTCGGCACCATAAAAATCCACTGCCAATCATTAGCGGACCGGAGTTCCGCTGTGGCGACCCCTAGCCAGGAAAAGCCGAAAGACAAACAACAACAACAAATGATGACATTTGTACTAAGAGCTTGCTACTAATATTTAAACAGGGTATACATGACATTTCTAAATCATACTTTAACTGAAGGAGGCAGTCTCCATGACAGCGTTTTTTTTTTTTCAAAACATTCTACTGTTATTGCTATTATACATTATGTTAATTTGTTACATTTGACTCTGAACTCTGATGAATGGTACCTTGTTGAATTAGTTAATTAATTATTTAAATTATTATAAGTAAAATCAATGAAAAATGAACAAGATAAGTATTCATTGAGTTCAAGTAGGGGAAGAGAAACTTCTATGTTTGTATTATATGTTGCTTTGTTTGGCTGATATATAATGTAAATAGTAACCCATCTTGACCTACCTTTGTTTGTGAAGAATTATTGGACTCTTTTGAACATTCTGAATAAATCATTACTGTTTGTCAGTTGTTTAAGAAACCCTACTTTTTTAAATAAAAACAGATGACAAGTGATGTACCGTATCAGTTGATACTTTGCGAGATGCAGTTGTAAGAGTTATTTTTTGGGACAGCTATCTTGGAATCAGTTTTTTTTTTGTTTCTTCTTTCTAGCATCAGTCCAAGGATTTGTTTCTTTTATTCTTTTATGAGTAGGGCCAGCCATTCCATTTCATCTGGGATAGACACTATGTTGTTGTTTTTGATGAATATAGTAGCTTCTTCTAAGTCATTAAAGGTTCTCATCTCATTGGCAAAAAGTATTTTTATCTTGGCTGGAAAGGCCAGCTGTGCTTTAATGTTGTTTTGTTTCAACAGTTTTATTATTGGCCAGACTTTTTTCCTTTGTTCTAGTATTCTGAAGAATAATCATTGTCAAACCTTATCCGACTTTGATTGTATTTTAAGGGTGATTTTCTCCAAGCAGATTTTAATATCAGTTCCTTGTCCAGAATGAAAATAAATTTTATAAGTATGGATCTAGGTGGAGTATTTGTTGAGTTAGAAGCAGGTTTCCTCAGTGCTCTATGCACCCTTTCAGTTCTAAATGAAAGTCCATCTTTCAAATCTAAAAATTCAGGAATCCAGGTTGTTAAGAATGAAATAATGTCTTCTCCTTCAGTGTTTTCAGGCAGACCAAAGATCCTTATGTTGTTTCTCCTTTCCTTGTTGTCCAAGTCATCTATTTTGTTAAGCAGCCAAGTATTCTGTTTAAGCAAAAATTCTTTTTGGAATTCTTCCTCTTTGAATCTCCCTTCAATGTCATTTAGAGAAGTCTCTATATTTGTTATTTTTGTATGGTGTTGCTGTAATAGTTCCTTAAGAGTGTCAGTCTGTTTTTAAGAATTTTGGATTTTCTAAATAATTTTTAAAACCACACATAGTCCCTGTAAGGTAGATGTCATCCATTGCAGTTCTTTTTTCAAAGCAGCATCTGGATGAGGATTCCTTGAGTTGTTCATATTCAGTGACTCAATATATCTCCAAGTTACTTGAGAGGAAATTTTTTGTACATCTCCACCAAAATTGATATTTATGTAGTTTAGTAGTTTATCTATAGATTTCTGATGTTTTAAACTTGAAAATAATAACATTTTCCTATATTATACTAGTTTATGGAGCTCTCAATTGGCCATCTAGGCTCCGCTCTTCTGAATCATAATTTCTGACGGTTCTAATGTTAGTTACATATGTGCCCTTTTTGGTGGGACAGCGCTGCTAGCAATACACTACTATTGTAATATTTTGGGCTGGAAGGAATAGCAGCTGTACGATTTTTCCCAGTATGTCTGCATAACATGTTTGCTACAGCACCATCTAATTTGGTGGGACATCGATGTTAACTATTGGCCTGTGTATCTCACACTAACTAAAGTCACAAGGCAGATTATTCTTTACACTTAAACAGTTTCAGTGGCCTAATCTCTACTGTGAGATAGCCTACAGAAGTACTAAAGGGATTGCTGTCCATCCATACAGCAACTATGTTTACATGTATAAATAGATTTTGTCATTGCAAGGGTGATTTACAATAAACATTGCTGTACTGTTCTGCTGTGATAACACTGTTACTACGAGCTGATAATTGTTTTCTGTTCTGACTCATGCTTTTCCCACTATTTCTGCTGCTATCCACTTGTATTTCCTCACAGTGTTCTGCTCTCTTACCTCCATCTTCCATATTTTGCATTTCTGCCCTCTTCTGCTTTCCAACTATCCTCAGCTTAACCTTACTTTGCCCTCCTTTTCTCTTGGTGTCCCCTCACCCTGCTGTAGATCTTATTCCTCTGTATTATATTAGGCACTCATCCTCTCTTCTCTGTCATTTTTTTCTATTTTCAGGTCCTCTGCTATTCCACTATGGCTGTACCTGTTTGGCAACTCCACATGGGAGGATTTCCCATCCCTAAAGTGAATGTTCTGGTGGTGGATAGTCCCAACATCAGCAAAAATTAATTTTGTATGTTCATTTTCCCTGTTTTGTATAGTATTGTACTATAATTATCTGGTGACCTGTTTTAGCTGTGGCACATCACTGCGTGGCTATGCAACCCCTTTTATTGTACTAATAGTACCATCTTGATTCTCCTTTACCTGTGTCCCACCAATACTTTTGTACATCAAACAGGCTTGTGCTGTAGCCCTCTTCGATACTACCTGGTAGACTCCTACCCTCTTTCCCCTTACTACCTTAACTAGGCCCACTCCAGTGCTCTAGCAATTCCCATGTTGCATCCCAACCCTACAGGCCTTGCAACACCTAAGGCCATTTTCTTCTCTGTGAAATTAGACAGCACATAACTCACTTACCTGACTGTTGTTGCAAAAGAGAACAGCTAAATTGCCTATCTGCCACTGACATTGTCTAAGTGTTATTTTTCTGCTGACCTCACTGATTGTTTTTTCTCCTTTGCCATCTCTTGTATCCCCTGATTTCCTGCTGGTGTAGCCCCACTCCATTCGCCCTCGCTACCCTCAGGCTCACTATGCTCACCTACCCTGCCCCCAATTCCCACCCTTCCCCACTATCTGTACATTTATCTATCCCTAACTCCTCCCATACCACCAACCTACCCAATCACCCAGCACCCCTCCTACTCCTCCCATTTTCAACCTAAAAGCAATTAACCCCATCCATACTATGTCTCAAACTACAACATACTTTCTCAGCCTATTACTCACTACACTACTTTCCATTCCCTCTTATCTTGTATACCTCCCTACCCCCTCCCATACTTTATCTTTACATTATATATCAAACTTCCAACACACTATACAACCCTCCTTTTCCTCTATAATGTATGAGCGCTACTCTTCTAACACAATATAAAGTTCTAACCAACCTACCCTGCCCTTTTCTCCCCCTCCCATCACATCCGGCCAAACACTCCCTACATTACCATCCAAACTATATTAAACACATACTATACAGAATCTCCCTCTGTCTCTCTGGTGATATCCAACCCAACCCTGGCCCCACCAATATCCCACCTAACTCCTATATCCATATATCACATCCCCCTCCCCCAAGACCATTTGCTTTACTACAATCAATGCCCAAAGCCTAAGAAATAAAATTCCCAACCTCCATGCCTGGTTGTCCCATAACCAGCTTGACATAGTCGCCAACACAGAGACCTGGCTTAAACCAAACATAAAAGACAATGAAATTCTCCCATTAGGTTACCGAATGTTATGCTCTGACAGACCCAGCAAAAAAGGTGGTGGCATAGCTATATGTACTCCTCCTCCTATACAGTAACTCCTTACACCAATCCCACTCCTCAGTTTGCCAATTCTGAACCATCTATTGCCCTCCTAAAAATTAACAAACATAAATCCATATGCATAGCTGCCCCTTACATCCCCCAGGCAACAACGTCCCAATATTCAAAGATATACCCTCCTAGTTTTCTGCTAACATCAAAAATGAAACATTTATACTAGGCGACGTAAACATCAACTGGGCTGCTATTAACGCTGAATCCCCTTCCTCTAAACATCAACCTCTTTAACTACACCCAGTTAATAAAGTCTCCTACCAGGCCAAATAAATATGAAACCACTGGCTCCATCTTCAACTGGATCTTAGTATCTCATTCCCAACCCTATCTCAAATACTAGAATCATTCCTGACTCTTTCAGTGACCACCTGCCTGCATTTGCTGACTGGCATTCCTTTCCTCTGCAAAAACACCACTATATACAATCTCAAAACCTCTCCAAATTTAACCCACAAATATTCATAGACTGCCTAAAAGTA
The DNA here is from genome assembly GCF_019279795.1 of Protopterus annectens. Taxonomy (NCBI): domain Eukaryota; kingdom Metazoa; phylum Chordata; order Ceratodontiformes; family Protopteridae; genus Protopterus; species Protopterus annectens. Next base: position 187,525,841 of record NC_056735.1, read on the forward strand.
ACAGATTGGTCACCCCTAAAATCTTTGCCACTTGATAATGCCATTAATTACTTTAATGAAACCTTCCTGAACCTACTCAATAACCTCACTCCCCTAAGGACTAAAAGAGTCAAAGCTTCAATCTCTCCTTGACTGTCAAAGGAAACTAAACAAACCATGCATCTAAGGGATAAACGGTGGAAACAATACCAAAAAAATAAACTACCTAATGTCCTAACAGAACTTAAACAACTGTAACACTGTAAAAAAGATAATAATTAGACATTGCAAAACATATTACAGCAAGCTCCAATCTGAACACTCATCCAACCCTAGAAAATTCCAGAACAGTATCTCCTCCCTTCTCCATCCTGGCAACAAGGACAACCCATGCCCAAACCCAAACTATACTGATCAAGAAACAGCCTCTCTGTTTAATACCTTCTTCGTAGAATCCATAGCTAAACTTACTGCCAGCTTATCCCACTATTTTCCACCTTCTCCCCCATACCTCTCTCTCCAACCCCACTGCTCAAACCCCTATTTTCAACGTCTCTCCTGTTTCTACAAACAAAATAAAAAAACTCCTCCTTCAACTTAAACCATGCTCCTCTGACCAGATAATTTACCTGCGTCCTTCCTCAAACTGTCCACAAATAGCACTGTCTTCCCTATCTCTATCATAATAAATAGTTCCATTCAAGAATCATACACCCCCTCACTTTGGAGACATGCTTTCATTATTCCACTCCATAAAGGGGCTAAAAACACTGACACTTCTAATTTTCGGCCTATAGCCCTTCTTTCTCCACTAACAAAAATCATGGAGAAATGTACCTAATCTCAAATTATGTCACATCTGACTCATAATAACCTCCTAACCCCTACGCAGCGCAGATTCCATTCCAGCCATAGTACCATCACTGCCCTCCTTTCCTTCCTCGACTCTATCAACTATGCACATGACTCTGGCAAGATCATATATACCCTGTTCTTAGACCTCTCTAAAGCCTTTGATACTGGATGCCACCCTATACTCCTATCTCAACTCTCCTCTCTCAACCTCTCCCCTCCCACCATAGCTTGGTTCACTAGTTACCTATCTGAAAGACAACAAGCTGTTAAACGGAAAAACTCAATCTCTCCCTTTCTACACACCCCTACTAGTGTACCCCAGGTTTCTGTCCTCGGCCCCCTACTCTTTAACATTTTCATTAATAAATTTCACCAGTCTATCTCTGATACCACTCTAATCCAATATGCTGATGATTCAACAATCATTTGTTCAGCAGACACCCCCTCTAATCTTCTTCACAAAACTGAGTTAGCTTTCCCCAATACTGAATCATGGATGCACAGTAATCACCTCACCTTAAATGCCACCAAAGAAAAGCTAATGATCTTTCCATCCAAAAACACCATTGTCGACAAAAACTCCTTTAAAATAACAAGCCAGAATAACATCCCTATAGAAATTTGCCAAACTGCTAGGTGTCATAATTGATGAAAATCTAAGATTTAACACCCATATCCAAACCAACATAAAAACCAACCAAAAACTAGGTCTCCTGTAGAGGCACAATCGCTACCTTACCCCCTCCACCAGATGAACTCTAGCCTCCACTTCCCTTCTTCCCTCTCTTATGTACGGCACTCCCCTGTTCACTAATCTTCAGCTTGGCTTACAGGCCAAACTGGAAACCTGTTACAATAAAATCTGCAAATTTGCCGCTAACTCTAGAAACGTATCCCGTTACTGTATCGCCCTCCACTCTCTGCAATGGCTTGAACTTCCTAACTACTGCAGTTTCCTCAAACTTACCACTGCCTATAAGATCATATTCAAACCATCTAGTTGTCCCTCTTTCTCTACACCTCCTTAACCCCCTACATTCCCAACCACTCAGATCAGAAAACCAAAATCTTCTAAAAATCTATAGACCTCTTTGACCTCCAGGTTACCTGCTACTATTCTGCTCCTTAGCTAAACTCTAGAACTCACTTCCTGCCTCCCTTCAAAATATTCAAAGCCACTCTAATTTCAAATCACTTCTCCAGTCTTACCTATTCTCAAAATGGGACTGCTCCCATTCCTTTCCTACATAACTCCCTTAAATACTTTCACCCAACTTTTAACCTTTTTACTACAGTGCTCAGCTATTTCTGCATCTATTTCTCCTTTCACTCAAACTCCTGTTTGAACTCCTCTTTGAACCTTCTCCATTTCTCCACTAAGAATCAACTTTTTTCCTCCCTTTTTTAAAATTCTAATTCTCTAATATATATACATATATATATATATATATATATATATATATATATATATATATATATATATGCCAATGACTGTGCAACTGCAAGACTTGTTTGTACATAATTCTATATAGCGTATATACTTGTAAATATTTCCTAGACTGCATAATTTATATTTTTCTTCATTTACAAATGACTCGTATTATTTGTATGATACCAAAGATTTCATTTTTTTCTGTAAAATTGTCAATGTATGTGGAGCTTTTCTCCCTGGGCCTCCACTGAAAATGGGCTCTACTAGGCCCAGTGGTCAAACAAAAAAAAAAAAAAATCTATAAACCAAACAAAACCATTGGGAAACTTCTCTATAACCACTCTGTCGTCAATGCTTTTAATAAACAAGTGCAACACATAGGATTAATTCCACAAACTGCTTCAAAAAACTCTGAAAAGACTATCTATTCAAATCTTGTTCTTGTACTGACCCTACTTAATTGTCCTCCCTCCTCCTAACATAAACCCCACCTCTTCTTTCCTTCCCTCTACTTTCTACCTACCCAGTTCTCCCATCCCCATCTGTTTCCATAAAATTAGACAAGAAGATCACAATTTTTGCATAATCTTCTTTAGAATGTGAAATGAGCATACCTTATATCTATAGATTCAACAGCTGTATGTGTAATATATAGTTTAAACATGTAAAGTTTTTTTATGTACACTTTATCTTATTTTTATGTATATGATTACTGTGCTACTGTAGCTAGACTAATTTTGTGAGTAACTGTATTTTATGTACCTCTCTGGAGCTTTACTCCTTGGGTCTCTGCTCAGCCAGACTAACCCAGTCAACAAATATCAAACAAATAAATAAATTAATAAATCTAATCTATCAGCATCTGTCTCTTAATAAACTATTTTTTACTGCCAAATCAGGGGTAGACATTTTCACACGAGAGTCATTTATATTAATAATAAATTCATTGGGGGCCTCATATAATTAATTCTTCAGGACCTACTTATATTAATGATTAATTTTCTAGATGGTGTCGTTCAGTGGGCCTGTGAAAAGCAATTAGGCTACTAAAATGTAGAATACTAAACATGCACACTGTTATGTATGACATTGCCTAGTATATCTCAGTTACCAAGACTGAAAGCAGCAAAAATACCTGACTGTACTTATAAAACATCACAAGTCATTTCAGCAATGTGTTATCTTTTCCCAGAAAGAATGTTCATGAAGGCGCATTAGGCAGCTAGGCAGCAAAACCAAACATTAAATCGAACCACAATTCATTGAACCCCAAAAGATTAAATTAAATCAATGACACTATATACAAAACAGCAGCACTCATATATACAATAAACACATAGAAGTGAGAGAGAGATTGGCTGGGGGGTGCATCTTCTATTTTTACTCTTTGTCCAAATCCCAGCTAATACCTCCCCTTCAACCCTTCTCTCTTTTCCTAGCTTTAGATAGAGTATCACCTCTATCACTATAAAACTGAAGATTATTCACTGCTAGTTAATCCTTCCAGGATTTAGTTATCATTTAGTCTGTTATTATTATTATCTAGTTACTGTTTAGATAATTTGTAGTGCTGTGTTTTACTTCTTATTCTTGATGTTTGTCATTAGAGCTTCCTACTTAATTGTACCTAATGTGCTCCTGTATTTTCCATGTCATGATCACCTCTGCTGTATACATGCCTTGATTGTTGTTGTTTGCAATCTACCATGTCATTTTGTGGAGCTTTTCTCCCCGGGCCTCCGCTGAAAAAGGACCTGTTTCCAGTCTGAATTTCCCGGTGAACAAATGTAAATAAATAAATAAATAAAATACTCAAAGGGGTGTATAAACAAACGAAAACAGACATGCTACCACCTGGCATAAAAATGATCATCCTTAAGCTGAGTCAGCAGCAACAGTGACAGCAATCCCATTTGTGAAAAAAAATCATACTTCTATTTCAATATTTACAGAAGCAGAACTCACACATCCATTATCTCTTCACACCTTTTCAACTAAATAACAATACAACATCTACGTGCTCTGCACCAGATGACATGTGAAATAAATCAAGATATTTTTAAACTACATTAAATTTGAAGATGCAGCCGTCTGTATTCCTCTTAGGATTGATTGACTTACGTCATACATTTTCCCAGACTGCACATCAGCGACTTCAGCAAAGCATTACTTCAGTGAGTTGGTTCTAAACACACAAACACAGCTGCAATTAGCCTGGGGTGAAGGGGACATTTGCCTGGGCAAAAGTGGTCAGGGGCACAATTGGCAGGTGCCTATGGTGGGTGAGAGCAGTTTAGGATTTCCTTTATGAAGTTGAAACAATATTGCATTTACCATTACAGCTGAAACACTGAGTTTTGATTTAACTGTAGCAGGCTGCTTGATACAGTTTCAGCACAGAAATGCTTCTGTTTTTTTTTTGGGGGGAGTATCTATAAATTTTCTACTTTTTTTTGTCGTCAAGTTTAAGATGACTTTTTATTTTGGTTTTCATTTTCAAGACTTTTTTCCCCCCTCAACTTTGAGTTCAGACCATCTCCCTCCCAAGCCCCTGTTAGTACTTTATATATCCAAATCCAATCTTTCCCATACCTGCAAGGATAACCAACCTCAGACTATGTAACCTATATTTATTCCTTTGGACTTCATTACTCATGTTTGCTTGTGTCTTTCGGCTTTTCCCGGTTAGGGGTCGCCACAGTGGAACTCCGGTCCGCTAATGATTGGCAGTTGATTTTTATGTACCGGCTTGACAGGCCTGATGGACAACCTTCAACAAAGGTACGCCCATTCACGCATGTCTCCATGCAGAAGACGCTCTAGCTGAGAATCGAACTGGACAGCGTCTTACTGTGAGGTGACAATGCTAACACACCACCACCACCACGGAATCATCCTATTTATCATTCGGTGGTCTCCTCTTCCAGTTTAATATCCTCCTTCCTATATGGCATATGGAACTACATACATGTGCACAGCTTTAGTAAAAACACTGATTAGCAATTCTTGGCCTTATGATTTCACACCTCAATTAGTGAATTTTACTTTATACTAACAAAGAGACATAACTGGTGATGGACAGGTTGAGAGACAGGAGTCCCCATGGACTATGATGTTTGCAGATGACATTGTGATCTGTAGTGAGAGTAGGGAACAGGTGGAGGAGACCCTGGAGAGATGGAGATATGCTCTAGAGAGAAGAGGAATGAAGGTCAGCAGGACTAAGATGGAATATATGTGTGTGAATGAGAGGGAGGACAGAGGAATGGTGAGGATGCAGGGAGTAGAGGTGGTGAAGGTGGAGGAGTTTAAATACTTGGGATCAACAGTTCAGAGTAATCGTGAGTATGGAAGAGAGGTGAAGAAGACAGTACAGACAGGGTGGAGTGGGTGGAGAAGAGTGTTGAGTGTTTTTTCACAGACGAGCGCCAGTAAGAATGAAAGGGAAGGTCTAGAGCTGGTGGTGGCAGAGTTAACATTGTTAAGATTTGCACTGGGTATCACTAGAATGGACAGGCTCAGAAATTAGTATATTAGAGGGTCAGCTCAGGTTGGATGGTTTGGAGACAAGGCCAGAGAGGAGAGATTGTGCTGGTTTGGATATGTGCTGAGGAGGGATGCTGGGTATATTGGGAAAAGGATGCTAAAGATGGAGCTGCCAGGAAAGAGGAAAACAGGAAGGCCTAAGATAAGGTTTATGGATGTGGTGAGAGAGGACATGCAGGTGGTTGGCATGACAGAGTGAGATGCAGAGGATAGGAAGAAGTGGAAACAGATGGTCCGCTGTGGTGACCCCTAACAGGAACAGCCAAAAGAAGATGATGACTAACCAAGAGACACGATTAAAGTAATCTGTGTTTCTATTGCACTTTTGCAAAATATATCTCAAAGCATTTTATATATTCAGTGTTTTGGCAGACAGTGAAGTGAATGAATGCACAATATCAAACAGAAAGCATAACATTACCTACACACAGCCAGAAAACTGCAAGTACTGGTTTTATGGGGAGATGTGGAAGGTGGGAAAAGTGAAAGATTGCTAACATAGTGGATGACTTCTTCCCTTTTTTAAAACTCTGCCTCTGATTGCTTTGCTGGGCACCCACAAAAACATCAGCAACTCCAGGAAAAGGACAAAGAACCTTGGCAACATCTTTTCTGAAGAACAGCATGCAATATCATTGACCCCCCCCCATGCTGCATACATATATCAGCTATGCATTTATTATCTCAGTCCCATCTTGGAATTAAAACTTATAAACTTCTGGTCCAGAAGCAGATATTCTCCTGTACCAGAAACTGTGTCATACAGAAATCTTAACAGAACCGTATCTTCTTAACTAAAGTGAAATAGCCCTAGTCACTCATTGATCTAATACCTCCATTTTATTCATATTTCTATTTAAATAAGTCACATACCATAAGTGTATTGTTAAAATGTTGCATGTACTTTTATCACACAAGGGCAGTCTGTATTACCCTGATAATAGAGTTGATGCAACAATGACCGCAGTTATCATAAATCACAGTGAAGCAATAATTCAAGAGCAGGGACGGAGAGATGGAGCATGGAGAGGAAGCTGCACACTAAAGGCATTTGGGTTTCAATACATCCTTTTCAAACTTCACATTCAGAACTATGCTCTTGTACAAGTGCAATAAATATTTTCTTTCTTGAGGTAGTTGAGACATTCTTAAATGTTTGAAAGCCACGACACTGGGGTACTTGGAAACTTGCCTTCATCTCTAGTATGAAAGGTTCCCACTGCTAGAGGTTGTTCACTGGCTGTTTTTATGATAACAGGTCAGACATTTTTCATCCGACAACCATCACTGTGGTCCTTATTTTGAGCCTGCTAGCCACCAGTGTTTGAGGGTCCCATTTCCCTCCTCTGGAGGTGAGGGTCAGCAGGTAGCATCACTGGCTGACATCATGCTGTAAAGGGGGGAGGGTAAGACTTTTTAATTCCCACTTCATCATGGACTGCCAGTGATTTTATCTGAGTTGTCATGCAGTGGGCTTATTAATAAAGAACAGATCTCACTTCTCTAGGACCTCACCTCTGCCAAATCTCCACTAAGGAGATCTTGTGGAAGAAGTGCCCCTTTAGGGCCTGAGTCCTAGTCTCACCCTCCAGAAAGTGGCAAACAGATGCAATTGCCTCCTCCCCAGTTGGGCCTCCAGTATCCATGACAGTAATCAAACATGGGTCTCCAACAACAAAGAGGACATCCTGCCTGTGTACCATCAGGCCAACTAATGGGAAAGACTTACTTCAAAAGTTTACTGAAAACATTTCAGATCACCTGAACACTGTCATTAATTTTCACTTCAGTCACACCTATTTCTTTCATGTTTTCTTCCCTTGCATACTGCTTTCCAGTAGTCTGAAAGGCAGAAGGAATAGTAATTGAGAACTATTTCAGAGGAAGATGGGAGATAAACAATAAAGAGATAGAAAATTTGGTCCTATACTTGAAATTTACTGATGCAGATCCTATAATGAATATTCACAGAGTACTTCACAAGAGAGAACTGTATATTATGCTAGAACAAATATTTAAAATTCTTACAAAAAACATCATTTCTTTGAAGTTTATTATACTCCACAGCTGTACCTCAAAGATGGCCCAAGAATTACTATCAGTTGGTAAGACTTGTGATAAGCTATATAATAAAACATAAAGCATCCTAAACAATACAACAATATTAAAAATATATTGGAAAATAAACATTGTTCAAAGAAACAGTTGGCCAAAAATGCTAGAATTCTTCTTAACGAAATATTTTTAAATTACATTTACTTTATTGCAAAACATGTTAAAATTTAACCTAGCCATTGCTGAACAGAATCACAGAAAGCAAATTTAAAATATAATTTTTTCATGCAGGTGACAATGGGCGTCAACAGTGGATTTATTCAACAGTTTTAGACAGCTGAATAATTAGACTCTGGTGATTAGTCCTGGTACAATATCCTGCATCCTACCTGAGAAAAGACAACTTGCGTACTACGGATATGCTTCGGTGGCCATTTTATTTCCTACATGACAAGTCCATTTAGGAACATCACTCACATACAGGGAAAAATTCATGTATACATTGCAATGATGGAATACCTTCCCCAGGGAAGCAGACAAGGTATGAGTTTCTAAAGATCCTTTCCCTGTAATAAACAAAAAAAATCATATCGGAAACATGAGATTGACATCTAAATGTACTATGTAAAAATCACACATCGGCCAGCCCAATGCTTTCTGAAATAAATCCAGTACAAGATAAGAGAACTAAGCTGAGGCCATAAAACAATGCATGAAATGCAAAGTCACAAAAGGAGATTATGCAAGTATATTTCATGTAGCCACTAGATTTGAAGAATGCAAAGGAGATGTAATAGGAAAACCACTAAACCAACAATCAAAAATGCCTAACTATAAGGCAGTTCAATGCTGGAGTGACCTGATTGGTATTATCCTTTCAAGGCTCAGAGGTCCACTGTTTTCTAGCACCATCCATTACTTTCAGTCCACCTAGCCAACTCACTAAAGCTTTTTGTTCTGTTCAGTGGTGCAAGAACAAATCAAACTCCTGCAGACACAGTGGTCTTTTAAATTAATATGACACACCATTTGAAGTACATTCATTCTATAACTCCATTAAGGTTATAACATATCATCAATTAGTAGACAGTATTTAAGACATAATTTTGTGCCAAGAATTTCAGAAGAAATACTGTTCATGGGTTGAAAAAATTATTAATGAAATAAATCAAGCTGAATAGAGACACAGACAATGCAGTACATTTATTACAAACCTATGTCTTCCAGGCCATTTGTACAAATCCTCAAAGGTAATCAGTGGGAATGGGTATTATGCTGCGAAGGCTGCATGGTGACCTGTGAGAACTGAGCTGCATGGTGACCTGTAGCGGATCTATTAGCTTGTATCCACATTAATAACCACAAATACAGACTGTATAAATTGGTTCCATGGTTTGCAGTTTCACATATGATGATACAGACCACAAAGCAATGGTCTGTTAATCACTGCAATACTGACATCACCATTTAAGTGTTACATACAATGAAATTCTGCCAAAGCCAAACCTGCAAACTGCATCAGACCATATTAATGGAACAGAATGAATGCTATAACAGCACTGTAAAAGGGATGAAGGTTGATCTGGCAGAACAGAGCAGTTAATCCTATAGTACAACCCATCCCTAAAATCTCTTTCAGCAGTGGATACTGCACCCACTAGCCTGCCACGTCACAAGGTTCAATATCTCTAACATGTGTGGTAGGAGCACCCAACTTCCTTAGGTTATCCTCGATAATAATGAAACTGTTCCCACATTGCAGTCCTATAAATTAAAAATCACCCCCTGCCTGCCTACTCACACCATCAATAATAAAGACCTCTGCCTGTTTCTCCATTCACAGGCTCTTGTAGGCTTTCTTCTCAGAGGGGTTTTAAAAACAGTAGCAAACACTGAAACAAGGTATTTTCTTAAAATATAGCTTTATAGGGGATTTTTTTTATAAATGGTCAATTATTTTGTCCTGAAATTACTTAAAAGAACAGTGAAGGACGCTTGAAACTATGCGATGAGATGCCTAGATCAATTCTGGATTACCTCTTTAAGGATAAACATATGAATAGCAATTATCTCTGTATCCCTTGTCCTAACAGCTTACATATACAGGACATGGTAAAAGATTATTTATTAAGTCAATATCTCTGAATAAAAGTGGGTACACCAAAACATTTCAATCATTGACTTTATTTATAAAAAAATCTTAATTTATGAGTAAGAGATCAGCTGTACTATGACTGTGTGATAATTTAAGACAAGATTTCATATGTCCGAGTGGGTGGCAGCTTAAGTGGATGTTAAAGTTCCCATGGCACTTATTAAACCAGCAGGCGCTTTATTACATAGCTTTTGCTAAGTTCAAAGCACTGTTTATCTCATCTCCCATCTCCTTCTAAAATAATTCAATAAATCCTTCTGCAAAGCAACATCCCTGATGTTTGGAGAACAGCTATTGTGATATCATTACATAAATTGAGGTCCCACCACTGATCCTAGTGATTATAGACCCAGAAGGCTCACTAGTAAATTTTGCAAGCTTACAGAGTGCATCTTTACTACCTTCACACAAAAAAATCATATGCGAAGGGGCATAAACTTACCCTAAATGACTAAAAGCCCTCTCATTGTACTCTGCTTCTTATAGCTCACTATATACTGAAATATGCCTTAATTTATTGTGCTACGAAACACCCTGCTCTTTTTCATCATCTCACCTTAAGACAATCAGTGAAGCAGCTAAGTCCAGCACAAAACATCTAAACTTCCATTATCATATTAACGCCACCTGGCAGACTAGTATTAATTAGGCATATTTCTTATTTTTGGAGCGGACTCCCTTGTGTTTTAAACAAAGAAGTACCCAGTTTCCTTTTAAATCTCTACTCTACAAGTAGACAGGTAAGCAAAAATTCATTCCTGGGATGTGGAAATAGTTTCCCAGTCTGGGGCAACTAACTGTCTGGGTCACTTGGCTAAGCTTCTTGATAGTCGGTTTGGGTATAAGCTTTGTAACTTCCTAGGAACTTTGAGGCCTTCTTGCCCCCAGTCCATGTTAATGTCCTCATGAGATAAGAGCAGCAGTTACAAAACCAACTAATCTCTACATGAGAAATAATAGTTCTGTCAGCTGTTAGAGAGGGCATCTTCACTATCACAGACAAGAAATGGTGTGGTCTTATTTCCTGATATCCCTTTCCCACGTATGCCTGGCAACTGCAGAACTGTTTGTGGAAAAAACTCTTTTTTAATGCTCAAGATCATGATGTTAAGAGGATCATTTCAGAAGGGAAAGGAATTTATTGTAGATATGAGTATTTAGTGATGGATCTGGGCTGAAATTTTATTTGTAATGGTACTTAAAATATTCTGCTGGTGTAATGAGGTGTTGTTAGACAGTGTATTTCCCCATATTTTCTTAAAATAAGTTTTCTTCCTATTGAAAATATTTGTGTTTTGCTAACAAAGTATGAAGGAAGGGTTGTAGTATTTTAAGTATAACACTGTATTATTTTTTTATTATACAAGAAATGCCCCAATTAAAAAAAATTTGCATTTGGTATAATAGAGTGTTATTTAATTTCTGTATGTGCTGTTATCAAAACATATGGGGAATGCCAGGAATGCCTTATGCAGCTGTTTCCAAAGCCTGCAAAACAGGACAGCTTAGCTATAATACTATGCTACCTACTGAGGTATGTATCTCCTGTACAGCTTTATAGGGGCCCTGTTCAAAAAAAAAAAAAAATCATGCTTTCAATTGGAATGGCCCACTTTGCTAAGGTACAGAACTAAAATGTCAACCCATTATCATAGATGGTGACGCAAGAGTTTCCACTGATGACCTTAATGGCAGTATGCAGTCAGTGTTTGTAAATTCTGCAGTGGATTATCTGTTACATACTTTCTTGTATCTAACACTCACAACCAAAGATACTTCTGGCTTCTATAGCAGCAAAAATAAAAATCTAATTTGTAGCTTTATTTATGAAAAATGGACCTGTCATCTCAGTCGACCCACAGGGTTAATGTACTTTACCACATAAAATACCACCATTCATTGTTCTTGACCTCTGTGAAGCAAAATTCTGAAATATATTTCTGATGCATAGCAAGCATTCAGCTCATGTCACTCATACAGAGACATATATACACATGAAAGAAACAAAGGGAAAGAGTCCGGCCATCTCTAGGGTTTGGCTCCCTCACATAGTTAAGCACAATTCCTAAATCTTTATTATTTCTGTACACTGCCAACAGCAAAATGATACTTTGTTATTAAAGCCTGAAGAACACTTATTAAGTTTGTTGGAAGTAAGAAAACCTTACCTTCTGACATGATAGATGCTAGAGACATAGTGATTTTAGTGTGTGTGAATTACAAATAAGGAAAAATATTGCAATTCTGTTTCTAACGAGGAAGGTATTCAATCCAGTCCTCTGAAATATCATACTATATCCCTCTCAAATATAATATTCTGTGATATAGAAAGAGTCTATATACTCCTTAAAGAAAATCATCAAGGAATACATTTATATAATACATAAAGTGCCATTCCATTTGAAATGAAAGCCAGTTTTTTGCTTCTAATAATTCCCAGTGTGGTCTGAAAGGAGAGCCACTTGAATGTATCAGTCAGGACTGCCTAATACGCCCTTAAGGGCGGAAATGCAAATGGCTATAACTACTAAAATCAGTTTCCAAATAACAATGAAAAGCTTTACAAAAACAAAGTTGGTTTAGGTATACTGCACATTGTGTCTATGCATCTACACATGCACAGAGGTGTACTCATGTTTTTGCTGAGGATGCCATCACAAGGCAGCAGTCCAAGTAAAGATGTATTGCATAATAAAAAAATCTTATTCCTATTTCTATGCAAAACAACTTTGTTAAGCACCTTTCTGACATAATAAAGGAAACTTTGTTAAGTATATCTCAGCACTGTTAAACCCCAGTCTCATGTTAGAGCATAACAGTGGCAAATATGGGGCACCACAGGACAGCAGCAAGAAGCTAAAACTGCTCTAAAGACTGCAATACACTTCACTGTCAGACATAAAAATATGTGACACAGAAGGGTCTAACAGCTTTTAAAACTGGTAGTGATACTGCACAATGACCAAGTACCATGTGTTTTACACCTTTCAAAGCTGTATAAAACTTTGCACTCAATCTTTTTTTTCTTCTTGTAACTAGCAGTGCATTGGCGCAGCTAAAGTTGCATGTTCTACAAAGAATTACGATCAGGTCTCTCCTATCATAATTTACTCATTATGTTTTTTGACATGAATGTAAAGATTCACCTCTCAAACATAGCTTTGTATAAGTCTTTTGGTCAATTTCTCGGCATCCATGCCTCAAATACACAACTTGGTTTTGATTTCATACCCAATCACAATCCTTTACATCAGTGTTTTACTGTGAACATATGCTTAGGGTAAATATACAACAAATGGCAATAAGGTCAACTGAAATTCAGAAAACAGCACTAATTAATGAAGAAAGTAGAAAAAAGACATTCTGGACAGTGAGTGAGGTGAAACCTCATGATGGTTAAAATGGCAGACTAGCTACTTCTTTGAGTAAAAGACTGATAAAAATGGAATAAAATTAGATTTACATAAAGTAAATTACTTTCTGTAATATTTCTTGGCATTTTAACCTTTCAGAGTTCTGCATTGTCTTAATATTGCCTGACTGAATTATTTTATATATTTTCTGGCATTGTTTTCTGTTTCTCATCTGTCCTGAAACTGCTCCCCCTATTCCTGTGGTGGAGTTTATAAATCTGGTCTAACAGCTTTTGTGTTATCTGATTGTTTCAAGGCTTGCTGATTTAAAAATAGCTTCTGTTTGTAAATTCCTGCATACACTGTTGGAAACTCCTGGTGTTCTGGCTGAAGTGTGATTCTCAAACAATCTGGAAATATATCACTGATTGAAAAGTATATTTCTTGGCATGTTAACCTTTCAGAGTTCTGCATTGTCTTAATTTTGCCTAACTGAATTATTTTTTTGCCTGACTGAATTATTTTATATATTTTCTGGCATTGTTTTCTTTCTCATCTGTCCTGAAACAGTTTTTCCCCTCTCTCCCACTCTATTCTAGTGGTGTTGTTATACTTGGTGGCTTTGCTGTTGCCCAGCCCTACTGTAAATTTGATCTGTGACACCCCTCCCAGTCTGGTGTTCACTCTACTTAATAGAGAGAGATCATTTGAGAAGGCCAACCCACTTAGGTTCTTAACCTTGAATTTTTCTTCTGCTCCTCCTTCCTCTCTCCTTGCACTTTGCTAAAAAAATGCACTTTATTTTGTTTTTGCCTCTTCTTAAAAGTACTCAGTTGTATTTATTCTGCTGCATTTATTACTGCTTGGTAGTAGCCTGATTAAATTGTAATGGTTATTCTAAGCCTTTTGGTTTAAGCACTTGGGCTTCAGACCAGTTGTTTTACATTAAAAAGGTTTGTGGTCTGTACTGTTGTAGAAGGACAGGTAGCTTACATCCTTCTAAGTTGGAAATTGCTGATTGAAGGCTCAGAGTCTGTTATTCTAAAAGTGTATTAGTTCTTGTTTAAGCACTTGGGCTTCAGGCCAGTTATTTTTCATTAAGAAGGTTTGTGGGTCTGCACTCTTGTGGGAGGAGAGGCTAAATTCTGCCAGGCTATCTATTTTGGAGAAGGTTCCCCTGCACCTTAGTGGCAGGTGTGTGCAGTTAGAACTTGTCTGATTGAAGACTGCGGGAGCAGGGTTCAGTTTTGAGGTTTTTTTACTAGTTAAATGGGTAATTTGTTTAAATCATTTTGCTAGTTTTCTATTGTTATATAAAAAAATTGCACTTTATTAATCTGCTTTTACTGTATTTGTGTTTCTTCCTACTTTATTTTGCTTTTGCTGCTTGTTCTTAAAAATACTTAATTGCTTTCATTCTGCTGCATTTATTACTGCTTGTTAGTAGCCTGATTAAATTGTAACTGTTATTCTAAGCCTTTGTTTGAAGCACTTGGGCTTCAGACCAGTTGTTTTAGATTAAGAAGGTTTGTGGTCTGCACTGTTGTGGCAGGACAGGTAGTTTACATCCTTCAAAGTTGGGAGTTGCTGACTGAAGGCTTAGTGTCTGTTATTCTAAAAGTGTATTAGTTCTGGTTTAAGCACTTGGACTTTGGGCCAGTTATTTTACCTGAAGTTGTGGTCTGCACTCGTGGGAGGAGAGGGTAGATTCTGCCCTACTGAGCTGGTAGTTTCTGATTAAAGGCTTACTGTGCCTGCTTATTTGAACTGCTTCTTTCTGAAATTGGTACGCCTAGCATAGACTAAATTCAGACCTGCTGAATCTAGCTTTGTTTGTATAACTTGAACACTAATCCAGACCATCTTTTGTTGGAGAAGGTTTCCCTGCACCCTAGTGGCAGGAGTGTGCAGTTAGAACTTGTCTGATCGAAAACTGCTGGAACGGGGCTCAGTTTTTAGCTTTTTATTGGTTAATTTGTTTAAATTAGTTTGCTCATTTGCTACTGTTATATTAAAAAAAATACACTTTATCCATTGCCGTTTAGCTAGGGTTAAACTATTCATGGTGCCATAAAGTCTGCTCTTCAAATTTTCCCTTAGAAATAGCCAGTTTTTTAGTTTTAGCACTCAAGTCTGTTTCTTTGAGCTCAGCACTTTTTCAGAACTCATTGTAAGCACTAAATAAGCTACAAATTACTACAGCACTCAACTTTCCTCACTTGTCTAGAGGAAAACAGGTTTTAGCACAAAACACACCAAGGAAGCTCTCAATAAAAATTTGCTTAAGCAACAGAGACCTCCAAAGCAGAAACGCAAGCAACCTCCACCCTCCCAACACAACCCAAATGACACATAGTCCACAAACTCAGTGTGCCACTCAACCACAGCCCATAAGGCATAACAAAGTACCCAACACTCTAGTCATAGGTGACTATAGTCAGGCACACTGATGTTCCACTCACCAGGCTAAACAAGGAGGAAGTTACTGTCAGCTGCCTGTCAGATGCCAGGATCCACCACATAATTCACGGACTCAGGTCATTCCACAACAAGTACAAATATAGGTTTATAGGTTCATAGGTTCATACTAGGCTATCTGCCCTAGGGCATTTATAAGCCTAGCCAGAGTGTGTGTGGCTTTCACCACCCCTTAGGATGAGAATACTACGCCCTTTTAGGGTTTAGTTTACTGTGCCTATGTCTAGTAGTGACACAGAGATGACCCCCAGGGTAAACCTACGATCTCCCATACACTCGTCAAGATTTCTCTTGAACAGAGTCAGTGAGGGGCTCTGCCTAACATGGACTGGGATTCTGTTCCAGAGTGTAGGGAGCCTCTGGGTTATGAATCTGTCCCTCCAGCACATCCTATTTATTTCTGTGTTGAGGTTTAAGTCTCTTGTTCTCGTGGCTCTGATGGATTTGGATTTTCTGAGGTGGAGCATGTCCATTAATTCCGGATTGGACATGGCCTTGTACGTCAGGCACAGATCACCTCTGAGTAGGCAGTATGCGACTGAATAGAGCTGGTGTTTTTTCAGTCGGGCAGCATATGACATATGTTTAAGACCCTTTATCCTCTTGGTGAGGAACTTTTGGGGTCTTTCCAACTGCTGCAGCGGTCGGGTGAGATACATCCCAAATGGGGCATTGTACTCAATCATTGGCCTGATAAGAGAAGAGTACAGGGGCACAATGACCTCTCTTGATCTAGATGTGAAACCCTTCATGATAAGGTGGGCAATATAGAAGGTCTTCCTAACAACTTTGGCAATGTGAGTGTCAAATGAGAGGTTACTGTCAACCTGGGTCCCTAGGTCCCTGATCACCTCTTCCGTACTTAATGGATTACCACCTATGTGGTAATTTGTTGGTACCTTGTTTTTCCCAAAGGGTATGACTATACATTTTTTGGCGTTCAGCTTAAGGTCATGGCTCTGGCACCAATTATCCATTTCTAAGAGGCCTCTCTGAAGGATGTTTGTGTCTGCTGGAGTATCAATTATGGCGCCCAGTTTGCAGTCATCTGCAAACTTTGTCAGCCACAATCCTCCTATGTTTGCCTGTACCTCGGAAAAATAAATGCCGAACAAGAGGGGTCCCAGGACTGAGCCCTGTGGGACACCGCTTGTGACTGGTTTAGAGTCTGACATAGCTCCAGCAACTCTGACCCTGTGGGTTCTGTCCTTGACTCTGTCATTGTCCATGTTGGTGTGAATGACCTGATGTACCTCCCTGGACTACATGAAAAGAGACATGAAGGAGCTCTCTGATCTTGTAGCCCAGGCAGGTTGAGTAGAATCCTGCCATCACCCAGAATGATACCACAGTACAAGGACAAAATGATTGACTTCAACAATTGTCTAAGCTTCTAGTGTTATTCTAAGGGGATTCAGTATCTGTCTGCCTGGGATGACATGATCGATAGACCAAAATGCTTTGCCAGAGATGGACTGCACCTGTCGTCCTTAGGATTCTGGATACTGGCTAAAGCTCTTGCCACCCCTATAGTGCCTTTTTTAGGCAAGGTTCAAATGACAAATTCACCACTGTAACAGGTACAAGCAAGCAAAATCTGAGGGCAATGCTACTCAATGCTAGAAGTCTAAACCTCAAAATGCATTCACTCGAGGCACTCCTTAAAATGGAGAACATTGGCATCTGTACAGTGACAGAGACCTCGTTCAAGGCTATAATTCATACCACATCTTTTGGCCACCTAACCTGGACTGAAACACTAAAGGCAGAGATGTGTCCATATTCATTAAGGATATCCACACCTCCAGGCTAGTTGCTCAGCATAATGCACCCGACATTATCCAAGTGCTAACTCTGGGCAAGATGCAAACCAAATTGTAACTTGCTACATATCCCCCACCATGCCCCAGGATTTGCACTCCTCATTTCTTGATACACTAGAAAATATTAGGGTACAACCCAACACCCTAATAATGTGTGATTTCAACTACCCTACCATTAACTGGGAAATCTACTCATGTACCAACTCTTTTGTGCAACGTTTTCTGGAATTCATAAATTCCAATGCCTTGGATCAACTTATCCACATCCCCACCAGGGGCAGCAATATCCTAGACATGGTCATTACCAACATGGGTGACTCATGTTCCACACAAGAGGTCAATTCCTCGTTGGTCAGATCCCACCACAAGCTAATCACCCTAGACATCCAAATCCCACCCCCAACCCCCATTAGGGAAACCACCGTAAAAAAATTCTCCAAAGCCAACTTCATGCTTCTTAAGACAGAAGTGGCAAACTTCACGACACCCATGCAGATGGACAATAGAGGTACGACTGCTGAATCCTACACAAATGCACTTTAAAAGCCCTTACATGAGTGCATGGATTGTGCTATCCCTAACAGAACCAAGATGCTATCCTCCAAAAAAAGGAAGCCAATCTGGTGGTCCCCTGCCATAAACAAACTCTACAACAGAAGAAAGAAACTGTTGCAAAAAAGAGTAAAATCCCATGATTGGAGGAACTCCCTGGTCAGTCTCAGTAAGAAGCTGAGATCCCTCATAAAATCTTCCAAAGCTAGTTATAAAAACAAAATCGCCACTGATTCTAAAGACAACCACAAAGCATTCTATAGTGCTGTCAAGAATCTCAAAGGCAACACTCAGATCTGCTCTGAGTTACAGCACACTGGTAAATATACAGAACCAACTGATACTGCCAACATCCTAGGAGATAGGTTCAGTGCTAACTTTACCCCCCCCCCTCACCCTCTAAAGGGCCCATCTCTATACCGGAAGAATGCAATGTTCCTGTAATCACGGCTGCACAAGTAAAAATCACATTCTCCAAAGCCAAACACAGCATCCATGGGACCTGACAACATCTCAGGCTGCATTCTACATGAACTACAGAATGAACTGGCACCCCACCTAAGCACCATGTTCAGTCATAGCCTCATCTCAGGCTTTGTGCCCACTGAATGGTGCACAGTGACGGTTATCCCACTCCACAACGGGGGAGCCACCACAGACCTCAAGAACTACAGCCCCATTAGCCTAATGAGCCTGGTCCGCAAGGCCATGGAACATATCATGGAACTTATAAACAAAGACGTTGGTAATCTCCAAACTCTGGACCCCACCCAATTCGCGTTAGTAAAAGGTAGATTATGTCTCCTAAACCTGATAGACTTCTTTGAAGCAGTCATGAAAGCCGTAGACGAGGTTAAGGTGGTTCACACAGCCTATCTAGATCTTGCCTAGGCTTTTGACACCATCCCCCACTCTGAAATTATAGATAAACTCACTAATCTAGGTATATATCCTTATGTCACAAGATGGGTTGCCAACTAGCTCACTGACAGAACCCACACTGTGAAAGTAGCAGACCCCAAATCCGACTTCAGACCAGTGACAAGTGGAGTACCACAGGGTTCAGTCCTAGGTCCTCTCCTGTTTGGTATCTACTTTTCTGAAGTACAGGCTAACACAGAAGGTCTTTGGTTAATGAAGTTTGCAGATGACTGCAAACTAGGAGCCTAATGATGTGGACATCCTACAAAAGGGCCTCACTGAGACAGATGCCTGGTGTGAAAGCCATGGCCTCAAGCTCAATGCCAAAAAGTGCATTGTCATCCCCTTTGGTAAAAACTCTGTACCCATGAGCTACCATATAGGTGGTAGTGTATTTGACACCAAAAGTGTGATAAAAGACCTTGGGACACAGGTGGACAGTAGTCTCTCCTTTGATAATCACATTGCCACAGTAGTCAGGAAATCCTTCTACATGGCCCACCTCATCACAAAAGGTTTCTCATCCAGGAAAAAAGAGCTCATATTTCCCCTCTACTTGTCATTCATTAGACCCATTATAGAGTACAATGTCCCTTTTGGTATGTACCTCACAAGACATCTACAACAACTGGAAAGGCCACAGAAATACCTCACAAAGAGGATTACCAGCCTCAAACAGATGACCTACGCAGACCATCTCAAAAAACTCCAGCTTTACTCCATCACATATCGCCTACTCAGAGGTGATCTCCGCCTAACATACAAAGCTATGTCAAACCCAGAACTGTTGGACATGCTCCACTTAAAGAAATCCCAATCCCTCTGAGCTACACGCTCTAGGGACCTAAACCTTGTCACCACAATAAACAGAACATGCTGGAGGGATAGATTCCTGTCCCAGAGACTTCCCATACTCTTGAACAAACTACCTATCTATATCAAACAAAGCTCCTCATTAGCACTCTTCAAGAAAAATCTTGAGGATTGGATGGGAAATAGGAAATTCACCCCGGGCTCTGCTCGACAGGGGCAAAGGAAAACAATTTTCTTGGGTGGCGAAAGCCAGGGTACCTTTTTGACTAGGCTTATATAGGTCCTAGGGCCAATAGCCTAGTACCTACCTATGAACCTACTACTTATGATGTATAATTTTGGGGGTGCAAGGGATTGGCTTAATGGCGGCACAGTACATATTCTCAAACAATTGTGTGCATACATTTTTATAAAGCAATAATAATAGAACTGTAACTAAATGCACTTATTGTCCAAGTACTGTAACCATCAATATACAATGCATGTACATGTATATGTATACCTAGACCTCTTACTAACCTTTCTTTTCCATGTAAAAAAATACAGAATATATAATCCCCTCAGAACGCTAGACTACCATTGCAGTAAAGGGTGCCTACTTCTTTACTAGCATATGCACTACTAGTCATTACTACTAAATCAAACATTAATAGTCCATCAGAACTGCACCAAATGATATCTGCAGGTTTTTGACAGACTGTCTAAGGCTTGAGCATCATTGCCTTGTACTTCAAAACAGCACAAAATCCAAGTAAGACCAGCAAGATCACTCTCAAGAACAACTTAGAAATCCAAAATTAAAACAAGAGAGTGATGACCAGCAAAATCATGTGTGACATAATGAGAAAAAAACTGGCAAATATTGACAGCTGATGAGACCATTAGACAGATAGCTGGGGACACACCAAGGTTCTGTTATATGAACAAAAGTAACCTTAAACAACTTTTGTGCAAGGACAACTCCATACAGCCAGGAGCTATATATACACAGAGGCATGGAACATTTAGATGTGGTCACTGCACAGCATATGTCCTTATATATTACATGAAGGATGGTTTGAGCATCCAACAACAGGTAGACGTTATAAATCAAGGACTTACATCGACTGTAGAACCAAGAATATAGTTTATGTAGCCACATATGTACAATGTACATGTTTTTATATTGGCAAGATGAACTGCCAACTTAGAGTTAGAATGCAAGCGGATTTGAGAGACATTAAGAAAAAAGTTTGCACAAATGCCCTAAGTAAACATGTAATGAACATCTCAGGACATACTTTTCAGTTTATAGCCCTACAAACAATACATTCCAGTTCAAGAAGAGGTAATATAAAAGAAATAACAGAATATGAAGAAACTAAATGGATAGTCAACTTAAGGGCTGATAAAGTTGTCGGCCTGAAAGAGTTACTTCCATTAAAACCAGTGCTGAGAAGGCGTCATCTCAGGAGATGAACCTGACTGGGCACTCCCCCTATTTAATGATGAACTGATTCGATTAGATTAGATCTGAAGAAGGCTTCAAGCCAAAAGCGCTCATCTTGGTTTATTTTATTTGTTTTATTTTAATAAAGCTCTCATTGTGGTATCACTCTGTGTGTGTGTTCTTTCGACTTTTCCCAGTTAGGGGTCGCCACAGCAGAACTGTGGCGCGCTAATAATTGGCAATGGATTTTTACAGTACCAAGTTCCCAGCCCGATGCCCAGCCTTCAAAGAAGGCACACCCATTCACACACGCACCTACCTGCATGTCTTTAGATGTCACTCAACCATGGGTAGACATGCAGACTCCACACAGAAGGCACTACAGCCGAGAATCGAATGGGAGAACCTCTTGCTGTGAGGCAACAATGCTAACCGCTGCACCACCACAGCCCTATACCTTGTTTTAATTTTGTATTTTGTATTTCAAAACAGCAAATGCTTACCAAATTGCCACCAAGGCAAAATCATGGCCTGCACTCTCACCTAGTTATTAAACTTGGGTCGCTGACTATCCCTAGGTAGATATGTTATTATCTTGATTTCTGTCATGCTTAGCCATAGTAACTTCAAAATATTTAGTGGAGTTCTGATCCAAAATGTTTTCGGTTTTGAATCTCAACTATTTAACACACTCCTTGGTTTCTAAAGAATTATTGCTTCAGTAAGCGAAAGTGTCCTGTAGGATTAATATATAGAAAAACACTAGCTCTTCAAACAGTAAAGTCTCTACTAAGTGTAAACCATATGAACTACATGGTATATACAGGACCTTTGGCTAAGGTGGCAAACAGATTCTGTGTAACTGCATGTAACATTACAGGAATGTGCCGCATTTTGTATTCATTTTCCCACACTGAATGTCTTAGCTATGCCACACAAGTGGGAATGTATATACCCTGTTGCATAATTTCCTATTATTTGTTAATGTAATTAAATTATGGTGAAAGAGGTTTATGGTTAAGTTAACATACTTGTAGCATACATTAGGTAAATACAACATTTCTCTCTATTGTTTTCTTCCTCTTCTTCCCGCATATGTATATTTTTCAAAAATGCAAAATTCCCATAGATACTAAATTTAAATAGGTTTCTGTGCATCCATATTCCCCAATTTCATTTTGCTCAAAATCCATACTCAGCACCAGTTTAGAGAGTTCAGTTTTGAAAGAGATTATTGATTACTGCAGTAGAGAGTGAATTTTACATTGAATGTTAAGAACAGCATGTATCAGTAGCTTTTTGCCTGCTTTTGTGTTTGAATGTTTCCTCAGTGTCAACAAAGCAAATTACTGAATTTGAAAATGAGTTACTGGATGAGCACATTGGGAATGTCTTCCAAAGTCGGGACAGGAAAGCAAAGGCTACAGGGCTCTTAGGCCTGGTGGTAGTTATTGCTGAAGTAGCAGCTATCTTAGTTCTCCCATACTTTGTGCAATGGGTTGAAAATGGATGGCTCATTTTTTGATAACCCAAACGGCATGGCACAAATTGAATATGTTAGCAAGACTAGTGACTTAGGTCAGTTCCACTACTGTGGAGAGCATGGCCCTATGCTTCAGATGATTGGTGTTGAATTAGCAGTTTGGGAGACAGAGAAGCTGGCTGTAGGGTAATAGGACCCAGCAGACAATGCTAATAGACATTCCAGAGGACAATTGCAAGAGATCCACTTCAAAAGTGCTACCTGGGGGAAGGCGCAGTAATGTAGGTCTTTTACTTGGGACTATGGTTGGAGGTAGGAAGACAGAGCCAGTTTTCCAAGGAGTCCACATAGGCATTCATTTTAAACTGGGTTGTTGGTGCATATTAACACAATAAACCTGAATGACCATGTGCCAGGGGGTTAGCATATCTGTAATATTAACTGACAGTACAAAAGAGAAAACATGTAAATATAGAGCTTAAGCTAAACTTTTGATATAATCCTAAACTCTCCAAATACTACCCATTTATAATTTAAACAATTATCTATTTTTATGTATTAATTTGATATAAAAGCTAAGCTGTTGACAAATACTAGAATATTATTCTACTGCATTGTTATATCATTTAAAAACAAAGTATATAATTAACTCCACTAAATGGTCTTCAGTTTCCTATTCATGCTGAGTTATTAAATCTTTACAAATATCCTTTCAGTTCTTAGTTGTCATTTTACCATTTTAAGTCAGTTAGCAGTAGACAAAATTTCAAACACCTGTACACTTCTTCTTCTTTCGGCTTTTCCCTGTTAGGGGTCATCACCACAGTGGATCACCCGTCCACTCATGATTGGCAGTGGAATTTTATGGTGTTGAGTTGCCAACCCGGTGCCCAACCTTCCACAGAAGGCACACATACACATGCACTCACACCTAGGGCCAATTTAGAGTGTCCAATCAACCCACAGTATGTCTTTGGTATGTGGGAGGAAACCAGAGCACCCGGAGGAAACCCACGCGACCACAGGGAGGACATGCAGACTCCGCACAGAAGGCACCCCAGCCGAGGATCAAACCGGAGAACCTCTTGCTGTGAGGTGACAATGCTAACCGCTGCACCAACACCTGTACACATTAATTGGAATTCTGCCTCCCCCTGCTGTTTTACTTATTTCTAGCTTTCCTGTCTTTTTCTTACTGTTTTATTTGCTACCCACTTCCTTTTCTGCACCTATATTGATCCTAAATTTTCTTTCTGTTCTTGCCTACCATTTCCAAAATAGTTAGTTTCAGAATATCAAAAATGACCTGCAGCTTTTTGTGTTATGTACCCTTCATCCATTAACTTAATAAACCTGATCCATATATTGCATGTAACGCACCCTTCACCTGGCCCAATTGTGTTTGATGTTAGTTACTCTGTATCTTTTTTTTTAAAAACAGCACACTTCTGAAAATGGAGTATAATTTGCAGGACATTTAATTAAAATTGTTTAAAATAGTGCAGCATGCAAGGAAGTCCCATGATATTTTATTTGTCCTTCCAGTTTCCATTTTAACAGCCAATGACTACAATACCATAATGCATTAACTGTGTTTTTTGTATCCGTGACCTCATATTTACAAATGTATAGTTTATTATTACTTTGCTAATGTGCAGATAATTCAGTATTTTACTTCTCTACCGAGTTTCACAATTCATTTCTTTATTGAATTAATATCTTTGTACAATGTATTTTCTTTTCTTACTCAAAATACAACAGTTAAAATCTTCCTTACCTTGGCATTTTTCTTGTATATAGCATAATATTTTAACAGCCAATGCAGCATTTTATTTCTGATTTAACTCTCAGTAAAGACACTCTGTCATCTAATACTCCAAATACCAGTTCAATGTTTTACTTTGTGTTTATGCAGTATATTACTCACACCCCTCTGCTACTTCATTCCTCAGAGATTGGGGGGGGGGGGCACAAAGTATCACAACATAATTTAGTATCCCCCCTTTGTTTCCTCTTGATTTTCTTGATGTACAAGTATCATGCCTTCAGTTTCCCTCATTCATTACAACCTCTTGAGTCTGCTTTTTAGAATTATACCACTGATAGTACTTTTTAGAATTATACCACTGATCAGCACTTTTAGAATTATACCACTGATAGTACTTTTTAGAATTATACCACTGATCAGTACTTTTAGAATTATACCACTGATAGTACTTTTTAGAATTATACCACTGATAGTACTTTTAGAATTATACCACTGATAGTACTTTTTAGAATTATACTACTGATCAGTACTTTTAGAATTATACCACTGATAGTACTTTTTAGAATTATACTACTGATCAGTACTTTTAGAATTATACCACTGATAGTACTTTTTAGAGTTATACTACTGATCAGTACTTTTAGAATTATACCACTGATAGTACTTTTTAGAATTATACTACTGATCAGCGCTGCTCTACAGTTTAGCGTGATGCTTTCCACTTCTTGTCACATTTTTACTCCACCGTCTGTGTCACCCCAACAACCACCACTATCACCATAGTATCCTCACCCTATGTTTTCAGATTTTCTGAGCCTCAAATCATATTCTATTCTCTTACCTGCATATTTATGTCCCTCTTACTTCCTAGACTTTAACCATCTTTATACAGTATATTTGCACAATTTCTATGCTATTAATTTTGGCTGCTATTTCTCTTTGTACTGTTTCCTAACCATATTTTACTCTTATCTTCTATTTTTACTCTTTTGCATTCACAAGTTTCAAATATGAATGCTTTATTATGACACAACTCAAATATATTATAGTGTGTGTGTGTGTGTGTGTGTGTGTGTGTGTGTGTGTGTGTGTGTGTGTGCATCTCTGACAGATATCTGTCTACTACAGTGCCCAGATAGCTGGGATGGAAAGCATGTATGACTAGCCGGACACAAAGGATGAGGATGGATATGCATCTCCAGATGACAGGGTGTTACGAGGGGGGGGGGGCACTCAAAGGAGTAAAAAGAGTGAGCACATCCTTGTGACAGCACTGAATACAATAGTCCGTACTAGGAAAAACTCTGAAAATAAAGCATGAAAGAAAATCAAAAGTGATGGCAGCCAAATGCACTAACATCGGAAGAAAAAGATTAAGGTTTTCAGAGAAAGAGGAACGGTTTGTCCACGTTTCTTCCAAATTAACTTTCAAGACTATCCCAAACTCAAAGACATCGGGTGTAAACATAGTCCATTTAAATTGAACTCAGTTTTCTTTCCCCTGCTTACTCTCACCACAAGACCGCATTCACAGAGACCATAAGAAAGTGACTAGTTCTTTTTATCCCCATCTGCACATTTTATTATATCATTTCAGAATAAGCACAACAACTTACTGATTTAGTCACTTGCTAACTGATATGTCCATTCTTATAAAACAGTCTTCATATTCTCACATTTATTTTTAGTACCTTCAGGCTCTAACACATTTGTCTGATGTAACACTATCTCTTATTTTTATTTTATTTTTTCTATTTGATAACTGGGTTGGTAGACTGGTCAAATGGCCCTTTTTAGCTATGACCCAAGGCTCAAAGGGAGCAAATATTTGGACTCTTGATTACAATGTGCAAAACAGAGTAAAATATTTAATTAAAAGATGACATTAATATACCTGAAGAATCCAGTCTTCTAGTTTCCTCTGCTGTGTCACCTTACTCACTTCTGTCATGGCTGATGGAGAGGGGTGCATGCTGGGGAATGCATGCTCCTTTTTAGTTTCCTGCTGAAGAGTACAGTGACAACAGAGATGTTTTATTTACTTATATAACATTTGTTGACCAGGAAAGTCTAACTAGGACAGAGCCTATTTTCAGCAGAGGCCCAGAGAGAAATGCTCCAGATGCATGTCTTTGGAATGTGGAAGGAAACCGGAGTACCCGGAGGAAACCCACGTGAATGCAGGGAGGCCATGCAGACTCCATACAGAATACAGCCCAGCAGAGACTCAGACTGGAAAACCTCTTGCTGTGAGGTGACAGCACTAACTGCGGCACCACTGCCATGGTTTTGTCTGTCTCATTGTTGGCAACAGATCATCACATCATTGGTGCCACTAGGCATATGTATGGGACACCAGTTTTGCATAATGAAAAAGACAAGCAGAGGAATTCCTTTGTTTATAATAATAAAAACAAGCCCAAGTATATTAGGACACTGCTCTTGCCATGCTCATCCCTTACCCTTCAGGAAACAAATGGGCCAATAAAAGTCAAGTCAGTAAGCAGGCTAAGGGGAAGGTTATACAGTCAGAGGGGGAATTACTGAAGAAAAAAGAAACTTTCCCATTTCCACAGTTCCCTGTTACACTTAACTGCTTTATCTGCCTGTGCAATGGACCATGACTGATTTCTTTCCTTCTACACCTTACGCAAGTATAAATAGCCACCATTACCTGCATCATAATTATTACCTACAGAGTCTTGGGCAAGGACCATTCCAAACTTTTACCAGCAAATTAGCAAATGTGTTTACAATTTGAGCACACTTTGCCTTACAGAGGTCATGTACCAAGTTTTGTAGTGCCCTGCTGTATTACCTGTTGTAGGCCAAGACATTCACAGATGCATGGTCACTGTCTCAAGAGAAACTCTCAGTATGATGTTTTGGATGTTTTCTTTAGTGGTCAAAATCAAGTCATAGCTTGTCTCATGTATAGCCTAAAACCTGCATTACCACTCTCAAGGCTCTTTTCCTATGGTTAAGATTTATTTGTTCAGAACTTCCAACACTTCCATTTCAGGAACAGAGCACAGATTTGTGTTATTTGCACCACAGAAATCCTGATACCCAGTTTAACTGCCAGTTCTACCTCTAATGTCTTTAAAATCTACAATTCTCCTCTCTTCCTTTCTCTTCAGAAGGGTTACCCCTGAAATAGCCCCCACTTTTGTATCCAGTTAACACTAGCCTCTCCCTTATATCGCTAATACAAATCTGTCAGCAATACCTCCACATTCAATTAATGTAGATAAAAGTAACACATTTCTCCTACAGCATAATCTTCTATCACCCTCTCAGGATAGCTTTTTACCTAGACTGTGAATAGATACAGGCAGTCTAAAAGACACTAACAGCATATGCTCAGAACACAGCAATTGTAATCCAGTATCTGTTTTACTCCTTGAATTGTCTGGGAAAACTGACTTACTCTTGTATACAGTCATTATAAATCTCCTACAACAAACACATTATTACACCTCAAGAATTAAGACTTGTTAATGAATATAGGTTCATTGGTGATTACTAGGCAAATAATGCCAGGGGGAACTTAAAAAACCTAGTCATCCTTCCCAAACATATCTGACAAGCTTTGACACTCTAGGGTTAAAAGAACAGCGGAAAAGCGTGCAACTGTACAGCCAAAAAAAAAAAACCCAGCAAATCCAAGTGCATTTGAGACTGTCACTACTACTTAAGTCACCCAAGTGTTACTACGCCAGCCTCAACACCCTAGGATTATTTTAAGGGGTGCATGTAAATGTGGAGTGATTGTGTCTCCCTATCCTAACAATGTCTCAAATGAGGTAGCACAAGACTCCGTTTTAGATTCTCTACAAATCTGTCTCTGTCAACAATATGTTTACCTTCTGCTCATCTGATTTAATCCAACATGCAGATGATTTTGTCATATCTCTTCTGAATAATATGCAATGTCTTCCACTAACTTGCATCTCTATCACCTAGAAACAACACTAATACAATGGAATGAAAATGTGTGGTGCTTGCTACAAACTACCTCATACCTGACCACGCAACTCTTATACACATGTATGCTTTATTTAATAATAAAGCAGTAGTACACAGCAGCAAATACACAAGGATCAGTACAGAACAAAGTTTTAAATCTGACCTGCACAACCCTTATTCTCTTTAAAAGGACTAAACATTCCCTGGCATACTCTCATGCTAAGCATTACTTATATTTCCAGTCTAGTCATTCCATAGCAATATTCTCCCTCTATCTCTTAACTACATTACTATATAGCTTTAACACACCTTTTGGTTTTACCTTCAACTGAATTGTGATTAGCTTCCTAAAAGAACGAAATTTGTAAAACATGCAGCATTTTAATCTCATCAACATTGTGCATCACATAAAGTAGAAAAGCATGTCCAACACTCCTTAACAAAATTCAGTTCTCGCAGCTCTGACAAATGCACAAACTAGTCTGTAACACTCTCTGCCTATTTGTACTGTCTGCTGTCATACCACAAGTAACATTAAGCACCCTTAGATACTCCCTAAATGTAACAACACAAGTGGCAAACAATCACTTTGGTGAGGTGCCTTATATATTTTTTGGACTGGAGCTGTGAAATCTGTTCCCTCCAGTGACATATAAACTTGTCCAACAGAATTCACAAAACTTCCTCAAAACCACCTTAATGCTATTAAGTTATGTCCATGTTATTCTAGGGGTCTATATCACAATGTCGAAGACGCATCACTTCGAATGTGTCTTCATCGAACCCATAAAAACGAAAACTGAAAACAGTGAAACTACATATGAGCTATTTCTTTCCCTGGGAAAGAAATCGCTTGTCTAAAAATAAATATATATATATATATATATATATATATATATATATATATATATCACTACACACAAAACAAAGTGGGTGGCTTTGCCCCCACACCCCCCAACATGGGGGACTATGCCCCCCACACCCCCATAACTAAATATACCAACTCTGAGATCACACTACAGTTTACAAAACAGCAAACTACTGGAGGCGGGCAAGCAATTTCTTTCCCAGGGAAAGAAATCACTCATATGCCCCTTCCCTGTTTTCAGTTTTCATTATTTTAAGTTCGGCGAAGATGCATTCAAAATTATGCATCTTCGACGATCTAATAGGAACCCTTATTTAAGCTGTGTTCTTACCCCTTCTAAAGCCCATTTCTCAGGCCCACTTTTACAAATGTATTTAAACTAGACCTTTCATAGCCCTTCTAAATGCTCTTACCCTCTGTCATTTACTTCCCCTCTATACACTACAAATCCATCCTTTTCTGTCACCTACCTCTTTTACTCTTCGACAGGTTACCTTAAACACACTTTGTTCTCTTAACTGTAACCCCAGTATTTTCATCTTTCCGAGATAACCATTCCTGTATCTTTCCCATATCCTCTTTTCTCTCCTGCATGTCCTAACTACACTAAAGCTCTGTGATGCTGCAAACGTTTTTCTACTCCATTCGACATAGCCTTTTAACTTATTTTTATTTTGCACCCTAATGAACTTTTAATGCTAATTTCCATTCACCATCCTCTTAGAACTACCCTTTACTTGCCCTTTTTTTAGTTGTCATACTATCTAGTCCCATTGCCTGCATAACTCTCACCTTCACCTAAACTTCTCTTCTCTACTACTCTCCCTTTCTTACTCTGTATGTTTTCTTTATCATTTTAGGCTCAAGCCTCCAATGCTGACCTTCAGACCCTTCGTCAGTCAACTCTCTCAAAAAGAAGAGAATAGGGATGTCAGTTTAACAGCAACAAGGAGATTTTCTTTTTTTTTATTTTTATCACACACGTTCCCACAGATGTGAAAGTGGGGTATCTGCTTTACCCTCTCCCCCTCTGCCCCAGCAATTTAGCTAAGCAGTGTGCATGCAGCTGTGTCATCACCCCCCAAGTCTGTAGTTCTGCAGTAGTGGGTGCTCAGCTGTTACAAAATCATACAGCTCAAGCTGAGTAAGAAGACTGGCTGACTTGCCCTCCATATTTAAGTCGCTAGTCAATTCTGGATCACTGCAGGATGTAATACCATTGTGCCACCTGTCTAGCCTGTAGGCACTCTTGCATGCATCCTACTGAACTTATAGTTGTAGAAATATGCACATCATTCACTTATTATTACAGTGTTACCTTATACTGTATTATCATGATAAGCAGTGACATGTGTCATCTTACCTGTATTGCTATATATCTTCTTTGTGTAAGCTGTCCCCCATGGCTTCTTTTCAGCTTCCATGATCAACAAAACAAGGGCAAACAAACAAAACAATACAAATGGGTAAGTATGTAAGTAAATAAATGGTTATACTGTATTTGTTGTACAGAGGGATTTGGCCTAACCATTTGATTCTGCATTGTGTGATCATATTTAATGCCCTTCTCCTTGCAGGAACCCTCAACAAACATATTTGCCTCATTCAATTGTATTCATGCTCATGGACAACATGAATGGCAGGAGTTAATAGACACACAGCATCAGAGCCAAAAATTGCTCAGGTCATAAAAAAGGCATCTTTTTTTCTTTTTACTGGAATATTGCCCTTTATTCAGGTTAAACAAGTTGCAGGAATCATTAGCTTTAGTGTGGTCGGTAAACCACAGTTTTGTTTTTTGGCAACAGACAAACTTGGCCAGGCAATATTTGCAGAAAATATGTTGCATAAAACTATTATGAAATGAACGGGTAAAGAGAATGAAAGGCATGTACCATTATTATGTTTACAAGCTGTGCTTTGAACAGCAAATCTTCCTGCAAATTTCATGTGACAACCATGCTTGGCACAATGTAACCAGAAGAGACTCCCACTAGTTCTATTATTTGGAGTTATGCTTTTCATCAGTTTTTCTACAGCATGCCTTCATTTATTTAGTTCTGCATTCCTGTTACAAGTATTTATTATTGGCAGTATTATAATTTAATGAAACAGCAAAGCAGAAACCTAAGATAAAAAAAACACAGATTACTCCTGGGGAATTGAGTGATTTATTTGTGCTTGGTCTTTCCTATTAAGGTGTGCTGGGACTTATTCAGCACAAGCTTGCTGCAACCATATTCTTTCTTACTGGAGCACTTGCCTTCCCATTCATTTCCACTAATGTGGTAACAAAGTCACGTCTCAGCAAAATGACTACACATAATGCCTCCTTGTGGCTTTACTGGAAGTGAACGGACTACTGCAATAACAGAGAAAGGTCATAATATGTAATAACTGACCTTAGCACCAGATAATGTGGAACTTCTTAAAGCATGTAGTCAAGGCAGCACTAAGTTATCAGAGGTCAGAATACACCAAGCATATTCTAGCCAGGAATATATAGCAATTCATGTTCATACTCTAATACTGTAGGACAGATAGCAAATATTTAGTCATCTGCATCTGGTAGCTGATAAACCTGAATGCAAAGATAGAAGAAGGATAAATCTTCTTTCCCCACCTATCCATACTATCCTTACTATCCTTGTCTATGGGAAGGGTGTTAGTACTAGGCAGACGTTCAGAAAGCATATCTAAAGACAGGGAGACAGCAGCAGCCACAGGGTTCTTACAGAAGTATTGTAGTTCATTGGGCACCTTGTAGAATCTCTTTCGTCTTTTAGGTGCTGGTGGTCGGGAATCAAGAGCTGAAGATGAAGATTGAAAGGTGTCTTGATATGCACCTAGTACTTCAGGTACTAGAGAGGGGGCTGGAGTGCCCATTTCCAGGAGACTATACTATCTCTTTTGAACATCTGAAGTTTACTTTGATTGCCATTCAAAATGCCTCATCATGTTCTGAATAGTTTCCCCAAAGGAGGCCTCCTGAATAGGGGAGTCAGGAGAGAGGGAGCCCCCTTCATGAGAGGAAAATTGCTCTGGTGAATGTATCTTTGAGGAGTACTCCAGAGAATGATCTGAATCTGGATCCTGATCTTCTTCACAGGAAGAGGAATCTTGAGTGTCTCTTTATGGTGTGGCCTGCGGCATCTGGGACACAAAAGAAGGAAGTCATGATTCTTTTAAATAAGGCCTGGGAGAAGTCCATACATTCATTTTCATTGGAACCTGTAGGTGAGATTACATGCCTAGTTTACTGCTTTTACTTTTTAGGTGTGACATGCACCTGAATGAGTTCCAGAAGTTTGGAATCTTGGCAAACATCAGTGTCTGGAATCTCTTCCCTGACCAAGATTTGAGGAACTCTATGGTTCATCCAAGATATCTTTCACCTGCAAGGCCTCAGGAGCCACACCAGCCTCTCATGGGGTCTCAATAATGGGCAACAGAGAAAATATCTGATGGATTGTGGGTTCTGCAACCTCAGTGGATGTGTCTGACTCAGTTGTAAGGCAGCAAGTATTCTTGGGGTCTTTTGAGGTTCTTTGGTGGATGATGGGGATTCCACCATTTTGGCTTGGGGCAAATATTTTAGATGCTGACTTTTGAGGAACGTGTTAAGGGAAGAAACCCTTGACCTAAGTGTTTTAGGAAGAAATGACTGGCAGATGAAGCAGGTTTTGTAGGTGTGTTTTGGATATAAAAACAAAAGATGCTTAGTGTGCAAGTCCTAGTATGGGATCTGTGTACTGCACTCCCACTAACTCCTATTAGCTGACTTCTGTGATGATATGGACAAGTGCCAGCAAAGCCAGCCTGAATTTTGTAAAGAATAGTATGTCCTTTGAATATCAAACTGATTTATACAAGATGCTTGTGTTACAAATGTATTAGAACTGTATGTCATTTGTATATTAAACTGATTTGTACAGATGCTTCTGCTGAAAATGTATTTGTGAGCTTTGCTTGTGTTAAAATGTATCTGCAGTGCACCCTGCTGGAATGAAAAGAAATGTACATGTAATATTGCAACTGAATTAAATATACCAGTTAGCTTACATTACGAAAAACAAGGAAAATGTAAATGAGCTGTTAAACCATTAAAATGGCACCCCACAGTGCTGAATAGGACTGGAGACGTTAGGTCTGGGAAAAAGCCTTTGTTCATTATCGCAGTAAAAAGAGGGGAAGCCCCAGGTGCTGCCATAAACATTTAAAGGTGTATTGTAGCCATCTATTTCCTGTTTCAGCTTCAAAGGGGAATACTGAGAGAACCTAGAGTCAGGTGACCAGATGAGGTCATTCTGCCAGCTCTCTTGGGAATTATATTTTAGATATTAAAAAGAGAAATCTCAGAGTACTGAGTATTCTGTTTGGGGGTCTGACTAGGAAGACTGCTCATGTACAGTATTTCATCTTGCCTTGCCCAAGTAAGTTATTAGGGAACAATAAATTCTCTTAGATTCAGTTTGGAATATAGTGAAGCTTAGTTTACAGAGTGTTTTTCCTTATTTGTACAAGTCTATCTGTGACAGTGCCAGCCCAGCTATCTGGAATTTTGTAAATAATCATATGCCATTTGTGAATATCAACATGATTCATATGCTTGTCTTACAAATGTAACAGAACTATATGTTATGTGTATATTAAACTACCGATGAAGAAGTGTGTGTTGAACAGGGTTTATACAGTACTGAGCTTGTGTTATCTCTCAGTTTCAGTGAAGCAGACACAATGTCTAGAGCTAGAGGTTTTTCTATTGTCTTGGAGAAAAGTAATTACTAGGTCTAAAATGTAAAAGTGTTTATTTGTTTTATGACTTCTAGTTCTCAGCAAACATCTGAGAGATATGTATTTTTAACACAGAAATGTTAGTTTGTGTTAGCCTGGGAACTGAAGGCAGGTGACAGAGTGATGTCATCCAAGCTGACCCGGCAGTAATTTGTAATATTAATTTAAGAACTCTCTCAGAGAGAGAGAGAGAGAGAGAGACAGAGACTAAGTATTTTGTGTTTTGTCTTGGACCAAGCAAGAACATCCACTCATCTGCATTTGCCTTGCTCTGTAAGTAAGACTTTGAGCATTGTATCTTTCTTAGATATAGATAGGGATATAGTAAAGATTAGTTTAGATGTTTTCTTTATTTATTTGAGAATGTCCTGCAATGCTGTTTTAAAATATTTCTTGTGATTCTGAACTCTGAATAACTATGTTTATTGAGTATTGTCTTGTTCTTTTGTTATTTATTATTTAATATATTTAAACCTATCTTTGTGGTTGGTTTGCTTAGAGATATTTAATCTCTTAGGGTACTTGCATATCTACTTGATGACACTGTACAGGCCACTCCTAAATAGCTTTGCTCTTGGTCAGACTACTGTTTGGATAACAGTTACATTACACAGTAGGATTGGTTACCCTTTGGTAAGGGCCTTAAAGTAGCTGATAAGGGGTTCTGGTGGCAGTGATAATTACCTTATTGTCTGGGCATAAGGGGGCACACCTAATAAACCTGTGCCAGTCTTTCTCATGTGTATGTTTGTGCATAAATCAAATCTCAAAGTGTGTGTGTGTGCCAACTGCTTCAGCAGGGACACAAAGCACTGGTTGACAGAGAGGGTGCTGGAGGTCTTGGCTTGACCCCTTAACCCTATATCTATGCCAATGGGGAGTCTTACTGGGGATCTGGAGAAACAGGGAGAAATCAGCCCCTGACTGACTGTGATCTCTGTGCGCTCTTAAGGGAAATTGTACATTATTGTGAGTGTACATGTCATCCTCCCATTGTGTACGTCTCTCACTGTTGCCAGTGGTGAGTACTGAGGCTCCTTGATTACTGGGCCAGTGCAGGGGTGTCACACTCTCCATCAATGTTAATTTCAATATTTTCTGTGATTTGAACTCTGTGGTTTACTGTAAAAATATATTCAATATTTTCATGTTCTTTTATTAATTATTGCTAAATATATTTAAAACTTTTATTGTGGCTGGTCCTTGTAGAAAGCATCTAACCTTTGAGAGTACTTATATTTATTTGGTGACACTGTGTGGGCCACTCCAGAAGGCCTAGATGTCTTGGTCAACTACTGTCAATTGTATTAATATTAATTTTACTCAGCATAATTGGATATCCTTTTAAGAGCCTTATAGTAACTGACTGGTGGTAGTGAATGTACCTTATAGTCTGGGCAAAGTTGGTAGAGCAGGTAATCTGTGCCAGCCTTTCACAGGTGTGTGTGTGTGTGTGTGTGTGTGTGTGTGTGTGTGTGTGTGTGTGTGTGTGTGTGTGTGTGTGTGTGTGAAAACTAAATCTTAAAGAGAGTGTGTCTGTGTGTATCAGCTACTTGGGGCAGGGGCATGAAGCAATGGGTTGACAGAGAGGATGCTGGAAGACCTGGCTTGGGCACTCAGCTGAGGACCTGACCCTACATCTGTACAAGTGAAAAGTCTTATTAGGGACCTGGAGGGAGACAGGTATAGAGACATCCAGGCCATGGGCTGTGTGTGTTCCCTGTGTGCTCTTAAGGGAAATTGTGCTTGATGCAGTGAGGTCTGCGTCTGGAAATAATGAGTGCATCCATTTGTATTCCAAGTGCACATCCCCCTCTGGTGTCAGTAGTGAGGATTCAGACTCCTTGATTACTAGCCCAGCATGGGGACATCACATATTGGTGGAAGTGTTGGCCATCACATATTGGTAGCAACAGTGGTCATAGCAAAATGGGGCACTTATCTGAAATGCAGAAAAGTGAAACAGTGGTACCAACGACCTACCAAAGATCAGTCAGATGGATGCACGACCTGCGTTCAGGCTGGTGACAAGATAATCTGACGTACTTCGGCATATGTCCAGCTTTATACCCTAACACATATGAGATGAGGTCATGTATTGGATGCACTCCATCTGGGAGATAAAGTTTTGGTACCCTGTCTGGACATCAGCGGACAAAAACTCATATGCTAAGAATACTGCAACAGTGATTTCAGTTAGGACATCTACCTATTCCAATTCCAGTGTATCTGTAATTGGGTCTCAGTGTTTGGTCCATGAGCAAGCCATACCATTTACGTCACCCTAACCAAGTAAGAATGAGAAATAGATAAGTTGCCTCTCCCAGGAGGTAATGTGTCACTGCTGCAAGTCCAATGGAGAGCAAACGAGAGGCACACTGCAAGAACTACAGCCTCTGTTACTAGCCTCGTTCTTCACAAGTGGATAATCATTTGTTATTTATTTGATAACCAGGTAAATGGAGTTGTCTGAAGAACCCTTTCAATCATAACCCTGGCCCAAAGTGAACAAATGGTCAGAGATATAGTCAACCCTAAGACCAAACTTGGCTACTTTCATACTGAAACACACTGTTACGAACTTAAACAAGGAAATAATATCAGTAGAACTTTTAACCAAGCTACTAACATTTAAACAAACCTGAAAAGCTAACAGGACAGTATGCTGACTGGAAGGCAGAGTATCAATCTATGCATATACGGGGTGGGGAGGAATCGATATAGCATACATTATAAACTGCCAAATCAAAACTCCCCGTAGTTCTGAAAATGCATCCAAGCTCAGAGTGTTTAATAAATGTTAGGATAGTAGACCAAATGACTGCTTTGCAGATAGTTGCAGGTGACGACTTTAAAAAGCATCAAAAGTCAATTTATCCAACATTCTGAGGCACAAGGGCCATTCATGGAATGCTACCCCAGTAAAAGATAAGATATCATCCCAATCCATTTATCCAAATTCAGCTTAAAATAAGTAATATTAAGTAAAGACCTAATACTAAATGGTACCCCTTCTATATCCTGAGGATGATTTGAGTTACACCGGTTCCTCTCAAAGAACACATACAGACCTTAATACAGGAACTAATGCATGTCTGACACAATATGTTATTTCCACAGGATTATAATAATAAAAAAGCAGCTGGCAGTTCAACTGGAAACAGTTTGTTTCCCCACTGGACAGCCCGACTTGCATGGAGCATAACATATGAACAGTTACTCCAATTTCTTGATCTTACTAGACCTAGAGATTTAGAAAAGCAGTTGTAACCTAGGACTAACACCAGTGCCCTCTCTCCTTATTCTGAAGATGTAGACAAATAGGAGGTCATCAGATCTTTAGCTGAAGGTAGCATCTGTCATCCCCTTTGGCATGAATGAAGAGGTAACTCGCAATCTGACTCGGCCCACATGAAAGATCACTTCAAACTCTAAACACATAAGAGCCTGAAATGTTTCTAGTGGTAGAAGCAGCTATTAGCAAAACTTATTTTTGGAAAGGAGATTAAGGGGCACCAAAATGTCAGGATGAAGGTGATGTTGGGGGGCTTTGTCATCTTATCTAAAACAAAGGATGAGATAATTACTGAGAATAGAACTCTTAGGATGAATAAGACAGAGAACTCTTTAAAAAAATAGTGATTTGTCCAGATGCTGAGTCCCAAAGAAAATAGATTAAATCTTGACTACTTATGAAGATACCATATACTTATCTGTGAGCAAAACTCCAGTCCCCATGCTACAACATTATAAAAGTGCTGAAATGTAGCGGAAATGCCTTCTAATCCTTCTGATCAGAACAATCACCATGAAAGGCATGTGCAGGAAGTGAGCCACGTCTCTTGAAAGCAGAAACCACGTCTCTTGAAAGGAGAAGAGGGCTTTTCTACAGGTCACTGAGCTGTTATTCCGTGAGCATCGGGTGCCTGAGTCACAAGATACTGAGGATCAAAATGCCAATGACCGTTTGCCCTTGGAAATCACTGCTGGTGCAGAAACCACACTGGCAATGGGACTGCTCTTTTGGAAGATTTCTTTCTTCATGTTGGTATATATAAGTTCAGTGGGTGTGAGGATTCACCCCACTTTAGGGGTTGTAGAGGGCTTTTCCTGTTGCAAAAAACACAGTTTGAAATGTTGTCCTTTTCTATTTTGGGCCATTTCTTTTCAGTGGTTGCAGAGGGTGTTTCCTGTTGCAAAAAACAGTTTGAAATGTTGTCCTTTTCTATTTTGGGCCATTTCTTTTCAGTGTTTTCGGTCCAAAGGTTTTAGTAATTCATTTAACTAACAGAACCCAGGAAAGTCATGAAATTATTGGACAAAATGAGCTATTATAAACAGCTGTGCATTCTGTCTCTCTCTCTTTTTTTTTTTGCTTCTATCACATACTTTTCAATGATGTAGAGGAATATGTTTAAAGAAAACTTTTCTCCAGTCTTATGTCAGAGCATTCTGGTTGCTGGTGAATCTGTAATTTAATGCAAACAGGCTGAAAACTTTTTCTTGACAGAAGCATTGCCAATAAACATACCTACCTGGCCACTGCTAAATCACAGAACTACAATACATACTTGTCTGTAAATTCAGAAAGATCCCATACCCACTTGTTTATGAAGTGCATCACTGCTGTAAGACGTGGCTGTGAGTAACCAAACAAACCCTAGTCAGAACATGTTAAAAGCTTTTATCACTAGTGGTATTCCTAAGCTTATATTCAGAGATAACAGCACAATAGATTATGCCCCCTCAAATATTCAAGACAGCAGATCTGTTCCCCAACCCAAGTGAGATGTATTATTAAGGTTTGAGTGCATGGATAGTTCAAAAAACATTTCAGATTCTGAAAGTGCACTAAAGTATGCCAACCTCAGCTCTTTTAATAAAGAAACAGTCAGAGGACATTCCAAATCCATAAGTTCCCAAAGGTTTCTGACACAATGCTTGGCTTTCTATATAAGCAACTTGACATACATCACCATCAAAACAAGGGTTGACCTCTGACACAGAATGACTAGAAACATGAGCAACTATAGGAAAAGAAGGGGGTAATATCTAATAAAGCAGGGTCACCACTGGCCAAATCCTCTTGAGCCACGGAGATTTTTTTGTTGAACTAAATGTTGAACTGTACTTAGAAACTTTGTCAAAGCATATGTCAAATGATTTGTTCATGCTAACAGTAAAGTTCACAGAATCCAATCATGAAATCACTATTTCACTCTGTGTAAAAACCGGTGGCTACTCTGAAGTTGTCAGTCCTCTGAGTGCAGCTAAACAAGGATGCTTTTGTTGTGATCAGTGCAAAAGGCGGAGAGACACACCTGGAGAACATACTGTGAAAAGTGAGGAGACTGAAGGGGAGAACTGTGAATTGTAAATGATGTGCTCCTATCTAAAAATAGAGAACCCTCGTGTAAGAACATAGACCTGTGATTTGTCAATATGAATTTTTTAGGTCTGTAGTCTCCATCAAAGCCCCTTGAAGCAACAAAGGCGCAATGGTCTGAAGAATCACTCTCCAGAACATCCTTAATTTTAGGAATGTGTTTAGGATTGATAAATATAAAATTGGTCTCCAGAGGCTCTGACACTTTGAATTAGGAAGCATCCGGGGTAGAAATCCACTGCTCTAGAAAAAGACACCCTCTGCATTACTTACTCCTTTGAGCTGCCCAGAACTCAAGGGACTATGATGCATTTAAAATGAGGGAAGAACAGGGACTGTTGTCTTTAATTAAGCTACATGATCTGAAATATTATATATTAATATATAGTAAATAATAAATACCGCTATCTCCTTATTACTCAACTAGACTCCAAAACATTTAAATTTGCACTAAAAGAAGACTATCTCAATAACCTTGTCTGTTGTTGTAGTGACATGATTAAAACACCTTAAATGTACTATACACTACAAATACTTCCACTAACTTAATTTAGTTGCAATTTACACTATCTGTCTTCGTATCCAATCTCTCTTGCTTTCTTTATTTCTGTGGCTGAATAAACAGAATCAATTAAGCAGTATTCTTACTTATACAAACAGAATAACTAAAATTTTAACACACTGGGTTTATTTTCTTGTATTGTATACCATATGTATTTGTCTTGTATATCCAGTAAAGTTTGTATTATGTAAAAACTTTCTTGACTTTAAAAGTGAAGCTGATGTTATGTAAAAATTTCTGTGATTGTATGGAGCTTTTCTC
This sequence comes from Protopterus annectens, assembly GCF_019279795.1. Taxonomy (NCBI): domain Eukaryota; kingdom Metazoa; phylum Chordata; order Ceratodontiformes; family Protopteridae; genus Protopterus; species Protopterus annectens. The sequence continues at coordinate 187,566,323 of NC_056735.1, forward strand.
CCTGGGCCTCCACTGAAAATGGGTCGTTGGACCCAGTGGACTTTCCCGGTCAACAAATGTCAATAAATAAATAAATAATAAATAAAAATAAATCAATATGTGCCTGAAGCGAAGGGTGCAGACAATGCCAGTGCTATGTTTTTAAGAGCTGATGATCACGCTGCTATTACCGAACTGTATCGTGTTACTGAATATACATGCATTTTTGCACATTTGTAAAATATATATACTGAAAAACTAATAATGGTGATTAAACTGAGCAATAAGAATTTGATGGACATATTTTCCAGAGTTTTTGGTATAAATAGGCACTCAGAAAATCAAGGGAAGCGTTACCAGTCATTATGTGTCCAGTCCACATCAGAAGTAATTGTCACTGTGAAGCCGCTTTATCAGCTACTGTAACAATCCTTTTATTTTCAAACTAATGCTTATACAAGCTCAATTTCTTTTATGAATGGCAAGAGAGCCGCAGCCACATGGAGTGACTGGAGCATGAATATAAGTACGGATGGATGAAGTGTCAGAAATATCACACAAGATAACTGCTAACATCCGCCTTTGACTTGACAAGGTGAAATTAATTTTTTATAGTACTTTTGTTACTCAAGAGCATCTTGTCTCAGTCTCATTTTGCACTCGACTCTGCTTCAGTGAGTTTCTGTAATTAATGGCTGCTTGCTTATTCAGGCTAATAAATAAATTCATATGAACAGATTTCCTGAGCTCTATAACCTGCAAATAAATATTCTGAAATGGCAAATCCCACATAGCAAATGCCTGTGTCAGTGGTCTGCCTTCACAAGTACTGAAAAGGTTTATATAGAATAACTTTCATCACCATTATGTGATTCACTTGGTGCATGTAATTAAGGGTATAAGAACATAGTGTAGGCAAAAGCATAACTCTCAAAAATACATGGTAATGCAAAACCTGCTTTTCTAGAACTTTCCATGTTTATAAGAGCAATATGTGCCCTTGATTTTGGGTCTTTGCCCTCTCCCTTTTATTTTTGGCTTTGTCCAGATTGCATTAAGAACGTGAGAGGTAAGGACATAAGTGTCACTACTACAGGTATGGTAACTGTATGCAGTTTGAATCTTCCTGTTAGCTCTATACCACTTAAGGCATGGACTATGTTAAACTGCTTGTTTCCTCTGTAGCACCCATGTAGGCAAATACAGTGAAGCCAGTGTACTGGAAACATGACTGCATACACACGCAATGATCATCGGTAATTATATGCAACCATCCTAAGCCCATGGGGGTCTACTATGGCTGATGAAAAACTGCAATCTCTAAACATAAACGATCAACTGCAAATACCAAAAAATAATGCCCTTTGGGAAACTGTCAACCCAATTAATTACTCCACCTATAAATCACCCCTAAGAGTCAACCCAATAGTAAGGGATCTAGCGACATATGTCGACAGCAATCTGGCCTTTGACCAACATGTAGCTAAGATAGTAAGAAAATCATTATGTGAAAACCAATTCATAAGTAAGGGTATGGCATCCAGGTCCAAGGAAGTTATAGTACCACTGTACTCAAACCATATTAGGCCTGTCTTTGAGTACAGTGCTGCCTTTGGCATGTACCTGACCAGACACTTGCAACAATGTGAATGCCCACAAAGATTTCTCACCAGGAGAATTTTGGGACATGAATACCCTGTCCTACATTGATCATCTAAAAGCTCTCTCACTCTCTGTATTCTGTCTCCTACAGGCTGTTGAGTGAGGATCTTAGCCTGGATTACAGGACTTCCTCAGACCCAGCCTTTATGGATCTGTTGAACATGCACAAAACAAACAGCATCAGAAACACTAGATCCAGGGATCTGAAATTTGATTGTCGCATAAACAGAACATGCTGGAGAGACAAATATGTGCCCCTAAAAGATCTCCACACTATGTAATAGGTTAGCTATTCATGAAAAAAAGTGTTCATCCCTGACAGTATTTCAATGAAACCTCGACAACTGAATGGAAAATCGCAAATTTACCCTGTAGTCTGCCCCCTCCTCCCATGTCAAATATGGAGAGAGACCTTCAATAACAGAAGTATTATGCTAGCACCCCCAGCCCAATAAATCCCTTAGTTATCTTCCTACTAACATATCTCTCTCTTGTATAGACAGCCATGATACCCATGATTCAAATGGGTTTGGGGTGCGTGGCTAGGCTTGCAAGGACCCTAGTGTTCATTAGCCTAGCAACAACCTGTGAACTTTAAAAACACAGACCAACTAAATGTATTTGATAATACATACTTTCATGCAATATATCAGCCACCAAATATTAAAGGAAGCTTTTTGTTATTTTAACAAGGCAGCCCAACTTGCACATCCTAGTGGAAATTTCCCTATGCTTCCGTTACTTTTACATTCACTCAGGTACTGCCTTACTCTTTCTCCCAGAACTTGCCATCCTGGAGTCTATTAAAAGTTATACACTTCAACATCACACGCATCTCTCCTATATTTAGCAATCAAATAAGACTGTTAAAACAATGCATGAGCAAGCATGTTTGAGCAATCAGCATATGAGCACATAAGAACACTGGTAATGAGAAGGAAATTAGTCTATGAGTGCATTTTTAGGACACTTTGTCAGTGGCACAACAGGTAGCATGCCTGCCTTTTGTACAGAAGGCTGTGTGCTCTATTCCCAAACCAGGTAAATGGATGATGGCATTGCAATGTAGCATAGCAGGGGCTGTTGCATGCCTGAATGTGGCATCATTCAGATGATACATTAAACTGAGGTCCCATCTGCTTGAATTGCTGGAGCTCAGGTGGATGTAAAAGATCCCACAGCACCTATCAAAAAGAGTAGGGAAAGATCCCTGAACCCCTGGCCAAATTTTCCTTAGTGGTATAAATGCCATGTCTGATCTCCCATGAAAATAGGCCACTAGCCTAGTGGGATTAACCCAGTCAACAAAGGATTAATAGATAAGTAAATGTCCATGACAGCACTTACCAACACAAAGCTCCTGCCTGCTTAGCTGCAGTGCAAGCCCATGGCTAAAGTTACACTCACCATGCCTATGACTGTACTTAGATCATGCTATGCCTACCTACAGGACCAGGTGTGAATATACCCAATACATGTTTATGTGTATATCCCTGTGCAGGTCCATACCGCAAGTCTGCACTTACTCATGACATGCACAGGTCTAAATGCGTGCTGACCCCTACCATACCAATGTGTAGTAGTTTGCCAAGTGCAGCTGCCCATAACAGACTCCTGTGTATGTTCTCTGGTGCACATGCTCAAGTACGTCCACATACAAGTTCATGATTGCATTACCTACCTAACATCTAAATGCTGGTTCAATAGTGCACGTACCCATACCATGTCTGTGTGCAGATTCATATGTGAATGTCTCCATTTCAGGGTCATCATCAGAGAGGTACACAGCCACATCATACTCATTTGCAAGCCATCTATATGCTGGCTCATACACACCACATTCATATGTAGGTTACTGATGGAATATATCCATATTATAAACATTTGCAATTTGCAGGTGTACTTAAAATATCATGTTCATTGGCTAAAGCATGAATTTAATGTCTCATACTATGCCCATGGAGTGGTTCTTTGGAACATTTGCCCCTACCATGTCAACATGAATAAGTGCCCATGACTGCACTTACTCAGGTCATTGTTAGGAATATGATCTTGTGCGTGTGCATGCCCATGTAGGCCCTTACATACAGTTGCCCATACCACATTATGTGCTCTTACGTACACCACTATCATGTTTAGGTCCTTGCATGTAGCAATCCATGCCACACCCATATACATGTCTACAATGTTCATGTGCAGAACCTTGTATGCAATTAGTGTGCAGTTATTTATACTATGCCAGGTGGAGGTCCTTCAGTGCAGCTACCCATAACTTGCCTGTGAGTAGTTCCATAAGTGCTGTTACCCATACCATGCTCACACAGGTCAATGAGTGCATTTACTCATACTATTCCTAAGTCTCATGAGTACACACACCCACACTATGCTCCCCTGTGCATCTATGGCCTGGTCCTTGTGTACAGTTAACCAAGCCACACATATATACAGTGCAACTAGCACTACCATGCTTAGGTGTATGCCCATAAATGTAGTTAACCATGCCATGCCATGTGCAGTTAATGGTGTACAGTCATGTATACCACATTCTTGTGTAGGCCCTTTTGTGCAGCTCCTTATACCATGCTTAAGCCTTGTACACAACTAACCATGACATACTCGCTTGCAAGTCCATGACTGCAAACTGCCATGCCATGTCCTTTTATAGGTCCAGAGGGGTGCACATCTATACAAGAACAGTTTGTACAGTCATTAATAGCATTTTGAGAAAAATATGAAACTGTGATTTTTATTATACAGAAACAATGGATCTCTATTAGAAGTAATAGACCCAGTACTGCTAGCAGTAAAATTTCTAATATTTAAATCTGATTTAAAAAATACAGTGAATCATGAAAGTAGGTTTTGCAAATTTAAATCATTTTTCCTGTACCTCCTACATCCTTGACACTATATATATATATATATATATATATATATATATATATATATATATATATATATATATATATACATATACACACACACACACACACACACACACACACACACATATATATATATATATATATATATATATATATATATATATATATATATATATACTAACTCTGAAATTGCTACACATCAGAGTTGGGGGGAATATGCTGAGACACCACAAAATCTCAGATTTAATGGAGTTTTTTTTAACTATGCAAAATCTGCCTCCAAAATGGGTTCTTATGCTAACTGCTTTAAATATTATAAAGCTACTGTAACTGCTCAAAATGGACAAACAATGAGATAAAAGTCACTAGTGTCTTATATTAGGATTAATTTCTTAATTTTTTTGTAGTATAATGATTATTCCTTAGGACAGCATATCCGAGACCCACCTAATGCTGCAAAACTTCAAACATCATTACCTTGGCTGTTTTCCAACAATCCCAAAATTAGTATAGATACTACCCCTCTTGTACTGCAGTGGTGGTGCTGCGGTAGCGTTGTCGGCTCACAGTTAGACATTGCCCGTTCGATTCTCAGTTAGAGAATCTTCTGTGTAGCGACATGCGTGAATGGGAGTTCCTTCATTGAAGGTTATGCATTAGGCCCGGCAAGCCAGTACGTAAAAATCTGCTGCCAATCATTAGTGGACCGGAGTTCCGCTGTGGCGACCCCTAACCGGGAAATGCCGAAAGACACAAACAAACTACCCCTCTTCATACATAAATTCTTGCTGTCCCGATTACAGAAGTCACTGTCAGTGGACTTTCAACTGGCACTTTAATACAGATAATTAAATATTGCTTAGAAATTGCAAGCAAATCATCTATATAAAATTAAATGCTACTTATAAACTAATGGAAATCATCTGCCAGGCTTCCAGCAGCAAGCAAAAGCATTATTCACATTTGCTCTTTTTTCTTTAGCTTACAGTTTTAAATATGCAATATGTTATGAGCCACTGAATTAATGCTTGTGTTTTCTGTCCTTGCTACATGCCAGCTGTTAGGCCATGTGTAAATGTTTTTTTTTTTCAAATAAGTAAGTTAGATTTTATGATGGCAAATCAGAAACAGTCATTTCCTGTCCAAACTACGATGGCCTTTGGGTTGACTAGCAGTATAATTTTTCTGCAACTACATTTCGCTGAAAACTGTCATATTAAAATTGGCATATATGGCTAGTTTGCACAAACAGGAATATGGCTCCTCCCTTCAGTAAGTGATCATCAAACTCCCATTAGTCTTTCCTACACATCATCGATGCAGATGTTTGACAGGCCATTAAGCACTACTGAACGAAGACAGAAAATCTACCTCCATTAAAGAACATGTACCTCCATTCGAGAACATGTATCACTGTACAAGGACATGAACCTCCATTCGAGAACATGTACCACTGTACGAGGACATGTACTTCCATTCGAGAACATGTACCACTGTACAAGGACATGAACCTCCATTCGAGAACATGTACCACTGTACGAGGACATGTACCTCCATTCGAGAACATGTATCACTGTACAAGGACATGAACCTCCATTCGAGAACATGTACCACTGTACGAGGACATGTACCTCCATTCGAGAACATGTACCACTGTACAAGGACATGAACCTCCATCCGAGAACATGTACCACTATACGAGAACCTATATCAACATATGAGAAGATGGGAGATAATGTCCACCCATCCATATTTGGTGCTGTTAGGCTAAATGTACAAATATTTAAGGAAAATGTGGCAGCTCAGACTGAATGAGAATCAAACGGAAGAAATAAAAAGCAAGCACTTCTCAAATGAGCATCCTAGTCAATGGTTAACATGTTCTTTCTACACCTTGTTGCCAACAGTTTTGCTAACAGATGTGCGGTCTACTGTGATGTGATGTTTAAAGGTGTCTCATGTTATATGCATTATGTGTTAAAGGAGGTTATTTAGCAGCCACAGAATAGAGCCCTCCTTCTCCTGTGGGACAAGTATTTACAGAAGAAAATCTAAAGTGACTGGAAACTGTCACAGAAACTACATAAAGCAAGTGTCCGCTGACAGAAAAAAACAAATGCAGTGTTTTAAGATAGAAGGGCATGGATTTCTTTAATTCATTTGAATTCCTTCTTGGATTTTTGGACACTCATATAACACAAATCATCCTATCACTCAGATGGGGTTGCCACCTTTGGAAGTAGCAAAAACCTGACAAAAAACCCACTCTATGCTCCATCCATTGCCCCACCCATTTCAATAAGTAATGAAATGTGCATTGCTTCTGTTTAAAAGTTAATAATCACGCTAGCAACAGTTTTGAGGATAGAGTAAATATGCTAAATGCAAGAAATGAAACATACATAAAAATGCTATATTTGTAATATTGTGTAGGCAACTGAGTTGTTTGTTGAAGCTATTACACTATGAAAGCATGGGTTCTAAAAATCACATATCTATATCTATATCTATCTAATATTTATTTTTTTTTATTTAACATTTGTTAACCGGGAAATATATGTGTATATATATATATATATATATATATATATATATATATATATATATATATATATATATATATATATATATATATATGTACATGTATCCACATGCATGTACAACACACACACTCTTATTTATTGCTACTAGTTCACCAGATAAATGGGCTGACCTTTTTTAGCCATGACTCTGGATCAGGAGCAATAACGAACATTGACTTATACAAGTTAACGTATGACATTACAATTCATGTATATAAGTTATGCATGCAATAACTTGAGAACAACATCTAAAACAATGGTTGAATAGAGACAGATGATATATACAACTGGTATGACACAGAAATAAAATTGTTATATACAATTAATATACAAAGGAGTATAAAGCAATATCAACATTTCTTTGAACATAGGTGGTGATGGAAGGCATTTATCCATAGGTTCATAGGTGTTTACTAGGCTAATGAACAAAGGGCCTTTTTAAGCCTAGTCATGCATCCCAAATCTCTGACAAGTTCTGATACCATTGATAAGTGTAAACTTGGGCCTGGGAGATGAACCATTTACAGGTTACCTGTGTCCATTAGAGACATAGGTGCCAAACCATGGATGAATTTCCAGTCTCCCATCCAATTGTCCAAGTTGTGCTTGAATTGGGTTAGGGAGAAACTCTGCTTCACGTGGATGGGAAGCCTGCTCCATAGATGGGGCAGTCTCTGGGACACATATCTATCTCTCCAGCATGTCCTATTTATATCACAGGCAAAGTTTAAGTCTTTAGAATGGGTAATTCTGGTGCTGTTTGTTTTGTGAATATGCAGGATGTCCGTCAGAGTATGGTCTAACAATGACCTGTATGCCAGGCATAGATCTCCCCTCAAAAGCGTGTAGGAGACAGAATACAGGGATAGGGGACTGAGGTGGTCTGCATAGGACATATTACTTATGCCCTGCATTCTTTTAATGAGAAACCTCTGTGGACATTCCAGCTGTTGAATATGCCTGGTTAGGTACATACCAAAGGGGACATTGTACTCAATGATAGGTCTGTTGAATGCTGAATACAGTGGAACAATGACTTCCTTGGACTTAGTTTACCTTTGTTTGTAAGTTGCACAGCATAGAATGATTTCCTCACCACAGTAGACACATGATGATCAAAGGCTAGATTACTATCTGTGTGTGTCCCTAAGTCCCTGACCACTGGTCAACTCTAAGGGATATGTTGTCAATATGATAGTTACCAGTGATGGATGACTTCCCAAATGATACTATTATGCATTTCTTGGCATTTATTTTAGTCCATGGCTCTGACACCAGTTGTTTGTCTGTGTCAGCCCCTCCTGGAGAACATTTGTGTCAATGTGAGATTCAATGGCAGCTCCTAATTTGCAATTATCTGTAAATTTAGTCAGCCAGACACCAGCAAAATTGGGCTTGACTTCTGAGAAGTAAATACCAAAAAGAAGCAGTCCAAGGACTGATCCCTGAGGGACTCCACTTGTGACTGGCCTCTTTGTAACTTCCTGGGTCCTGTCTGTGAGCCAGTTGGCTATCCACCAGGTGACATATGGGTTTGTACCTAACCTCATGACTTTGTCAACAATGCCTGAGTGGGATATTGTGTCAAATGCCTTGGTCAGGTCAAGGTAGAAAGTGTGAATGATTTTTCCCTCATCCATTGCTTTGGTGACCTTCTCAAAGAAGTCCACCAGGTTGAGTAGGCATGATCTACCCTTGATGAAGGCAAGCTGGGTTGGGTCCAGTGTCTGGAGGTTTACATATAGGTGATCAAATTTGAGTGTAGTTCTAAGCATAAGGGATAACAGTAGGAATTGCAATTAGAGTCTGACATGAGCTGATGCTAAGCTTGTCTTTAAGCTTATTAAAGTTTCTTGGGAATTGATTTCGGAGTGCAGTTGTCTCCATCTTGCAAGCCTCCGTGTTGAGAAGGCTGTTTCTCCTATTGATGTTTTGAATCATGGGCATGATGGGCAAAAATATTTCTCTTCTGAGATACTGAGGTTGTATGAGTTATCTTGAAATGGTAGGCTTGTTTTAAGACCTTAGCATTTAGAATGTTAATTAGAAAAGTAACCCTATGAGTGACAATCAATTTTTTAGCAGCTAACAGAGATGGAATAGTGCATCAGCTAAATGAAAAAATCTGCAGAGTTTAACTTGTGCCATTTGAATCAAATCATATTCAGAATAGAGAACAAAAAATTGGATTCCGGTACTCAAATTTAGGTAATAAAACATTTTGGCAAAGGCAAACTGGGCTTTTGGACAGAGTAGATAAATAGTCTTGCAACAGTGTTTCAGGTGTATCAGAGTTTTTGTGGTTGCGTAATCTGTGTGCTGTAAACGAAAGAGCAAGATGAAGTAATAGGCAAAAACGTTTCTGCTCAATGACAGTGAGGGTCTTATTACCTCTGGGGTCTTTTTATGGAAATGGGAGGTACGGAGGGTAAATTCCTTGTGGTAGTGAAGGCCATGACATATTCTGGGCTAATTAGGAACTTGTTGGAGGTTGACAGCTGCATCATTGAGTAATATTGTTTTGTACCTTACTTTGTAGGTCAATGTGGTTTCTTTTGGCTTGTAAGCACAATATATCATCTGCGTACATAACTAGTTTGAGATTATGTTATTCTAATGGTAGGTCATTAAAGAGAGAGAGAATAGTAATGGGCCAAGAAAAGAGCCTTGTGGGATTTCTGTGTTGTGTACGTCTACAGAGCAGAGTCAGTAGTAATAAACTTGGAAAGATCGGTACTGTAAATACCTTTGGTAGCAGAGGATTGTATTTTCCCCAAGGTTTACTGTTTTAAGCTTATTGAAAAGAATGTGAAGGTTAACCTTTTCAAAAGACCTAGTCATAGCCGCAAAGAGACAGTTGTGATAAGGCCGTCATTCATATTTCAGTAAATAGCATCTCTAGCCATCAAAAGTACTGTAAAGGCTGTGAGAAATAGCTAAATGCTGTATATTTTATTTTTAGAAGCCTCTAGATTCCTAAGGCTTCAATGAGCAGTCTACTTTCCATGGAACAGAGACATGTGATCTGGCCTGTTTAATGAACTGCTCTGGTTCACAGGCCTTGCATTTCCACTATTTCTTTTTTTTACCATTGCAAGACTTTTATTGGTTCTATAGGTTTTTCTAAAATGTAATATTGAAATACTCCAGTAAGGGCTGAGGAACATGTTGGGACATGATGATAAAAATAATAATATAGCTAGAATCGTCACATCTCACTGGCAATACCAATGTTAGCTATCAGATGCTTTCAAATGTTTTAGGCTAATAGCAGGCCTTATCTAGGATGACAAGAACCATATTCATAAGTAAACAAAATAACAGTACATCATTAGTTGGTATATAGTCATGAGTGAAACAAAACTAAGAACTGACGTAATTTATTCTGATGTCAGTTTGGGCAACTCTTTCTACTATCATAAGAACATAATCGCAATTGCTCAAACAGTTAAATGATAAAATCACTTCTGCAGATTAAATGCAGTATCTATGCCAAGACCATGCACTGGAAAGTGCCTCTGCTGTATTTACAAAAAACAAACAAAAAAATTCTGTACTACTTACCTTTTCAGCAATAATTACAAAACATTTTCTTATAATAAATGTCTGTATTTATAATTATGCCGCTATTTATCTACTGCTTATCCAATCTACTTCAGTATGCAATGAAAAAAAGAAACAATGTAATCTATACATGTCAACGAATAACACCAGTTATGGAGACCCAGACAAAACAATATAAAAGCAGCCCCCTATAATCATATTTTATTAATTCAGTGTATATGCACACTTATATCACATTTCATATTTTTCTTCACAGTATGATGGCTTTTGATTTACAAAATGCATATCTTATTCTACATGCATGCATTAATTTAAGAACAAGCTAGCATTGTTGTAAAACATGAAACATTCTACAAAAAAGCAAACGTACAATATGCCTAAATGTTTCAACTAGATGTTCTTTCCATGCACTCCCCTATAAAAATAGTCTTATTAAGGCAATATCTGAGTTTTAATTTTGTAATGTGACGCACATCCCTTCAGCTAGAGCAGCAGCAAATTGAAATAATTACTCTATGGTTGTCATCTTGGCGTGAGAAAAATCACAGATGTACTACACAATAAAGCTCTCAGCATAAAAAGCAGAAATGGGGGAGAATTTGCACACCTAACAGTCTTTCAGGTAGCAAAAGGTGTAACTCAGGACCGATACCTTCTGGCATGGAAAAATAGTTCCAAATATGCCCGCTGCAACCACTAATGTGATATTAAATAAGGCAGCAGATGCAACTGGTCCATAAAATGCTGTAGATTTATTAAACACAAAGAAAGGTTGCAGACTCTTCTTCGACACAGGTAAAATAACAGACAAGTCTCTACATTATTTTATACCAGTTCTACTTCAGTCCCAAGATGATTTCACACAGCTTTCTTCTGTCCAGATTCTTAACAGAGAATATCCAGGCAACTTTAGGTTCTTTTAAAATGTCTGATCTTTGCCACTGCATGCTCCCCAGAACCTGTGCTGTTGCTGTTCCAGGCACAAACTCTCCCTGCACTGAGAACCCAACTTCTCTGATTACCAGGGCCATAGCTCTCATTTTATATCTGACATGATAGGACAAACATTTAACGGCATTGTCTATGGAAACCTGTACAACTAACACACAATTGCCTTACTGTCTGACTGAAAAGGAAAGAGAACATTTGGAAAGCACTTCATCCACTGTACTATTTATAACCTCATTGTTCACAAGATTTGGGCACACAGACTAATAGCAACCTTTCCTTTGACCACCATATCTCTGCACTGGTAAGAAGGGCTTTCTGCATTACCCATCTCATAAGTAAGGGCATTGCTTCCAGAAAAAAAGAGTTCATAACCCCCCTGTACTCTACTCTCATCAGGCCAATAATAGAGTACAGTGTTCCCTTTGGTATGTAACTTACCAGGCACCTGCAGCAATTGGACAGACCTCAAAGGTTTCTTACAAAGAAAAGAAAACTCAAGGCCTTCAGCATGTCATATGTTGACAGGCTGAAATTACTCTCTCTATACACTGTGTCATACAGGCTACTCAGAGATCTGTGCCTTGTGTTTAAAGCAATCTCAGATCCTGCTTTAATGGAAATGCTGCACATCCATTAAGTCAAATGGTACACGATGCACTCACTCTAGGGACGTTAACCTAGTATGTGACATCAACAGGACTTGCTAGAGAGACAGATTTGTTTCCCAAAGGTTACCTCTCCTCTGGAACAAACTTTCAATTCAGGTGAAGCAGAACCCCTCAATGACCCTATTTAAGCATAATTTGGATGACTGGATGGGAAACAATAAATTCACCCCAGGATACTCACCGGTGTTCCTCCTAGACAGGGGCAATAGTTGTTGATTTGGCTCTGCTTGAAAGATTGACACTCTAGGAAAAAGGGGTGGAACTTGCTAGGCTTGTAAGGGCCCCAGGACCGTTAGCCTAGTAGCCTCCTATGAGCCTATGATCCTATGAAGATGATCACTATTTACAAAACACATTATGTATAAGAATATTATTTATATCACTTTGGTACATCATAAGGTACCTTTCTGCATTAGTAACTGTATTTAGAGCACAACCTAGAGCTGTTTACTGAATTTCCTGTTTGCACTTATTTTTAAAATCGTTTTTTTCTCAAAACTTGCATTTATTTTATCTGTCTTTGGCCTAGCACTCTTGTGTGGGGTCATTTACTGCACTGTTATAACTTGTTGATACTTGTGAACCTCTGCTATCTCTGAAAAAACAAAAAAAAGCTTGCTTTTTTTCCCACTTTTCTGAGATTTAAAAAAGTTCAGTTACAGGCTTGCTGTTCTTGAACTGTTTGTAAGTTTCTGTGAGGCCATTTTTTGCTTGGGCTAAAGGGAAGTCTCTCTGTTGATCAGTGGCAGTGAAAAACATTGAGCTGCCTGCCTGCCCCTGTGGGAGTGGTTAATGACTTGAAACTGTAGTTTTATTGGCCATTTTGGGTCAATTCCAAAACTCCTTCATCTTCCTCTCTTAAAACCCTCTTTTGTGTGGTTTTGCGCATTTTTGTGCATAGCGCAACAGCGGGCAGCGCCGCCTAATTGGGTTTAAACTATTCCTGGCTCCACAAAGTCTGCTCTTCACTTTTTCCCTTAGAACTGCTCTATCTCTCAATTTAAACACCATATTCTCATTCTAAGGCCCTTCACTGGTCCAATTAAGTAATTCTACAAGTTAGCACTATTAAACCATAAGCACTACTTACTCTTATACTCTCTACGATTACCCTGTCCTCTATTGGTCCGTCTTAAATTCAGTTTCCCTATTACTCTAGCATGTCCAAAGGTCAGTCAGTGGTTTCCTCTCCAGTCCAGCTGGTGAATCTGGGAATTTTGAGGCAATGTCACAACTGTCTCATGTACACGGACAACCCTCTCCTCCTCCAAACAGGTTCAAATATATGTGAGAGATGCAACTATTTAGCCAAACTGGAGGCTGAGCTCTCTCATCTCAAAACTGGTGTAACCAGTCAGGAGGAGAAGGTAACCTCACACAACACAATTCCAGTATCACATAGTCCCACCACATCAGCGAACCAAACACATAAATACACAAAACATACTTGGAGGCTCTAAATAAAAATCTACCTAAGCAACAGAGACCTCCAAAGCAGACATCCAAGCAAACGCTACCTCAAAACAAAACACACACTACACATAACCCACAAAGTCAGTGTGCCAAGCAGCCACAGCCCTTAAGGCTGAATAACACACCTGATACTCTTGTTATAGGTGACTCTATTATCAGACACACTGGCGTCCAGCTCACCAGGCTGAATAAAGAGAAGGTCACGGTGAGCTGCCTGTCAGGTGCTAGGATCCGACACATAATGCAAGCACTCAGGTCACTCCAAAGCAAATACAAATATGACTCAGTCATTGTACATGCTGGTGTGAATGACCTGAGACGTACCTCCCTGGACTACATGAAAAGAGACATAGAGGAGCTCTCTGATCATGTAGCCCAGGCTGGTATGACCCTGACCTTGAGCAGCATCTTACCCTCACCTAGAATGATGCCACAGTACAGACAAAATGATCAATTTTAACAATTGGCTAAAATTTTGGTGTCATTCAAAGGGGATCCAGTGTCTGTCAGCCTGGGATGACATGCTCGACAAGCCATGTTGCTTCGCTAGGGGCGGCTTGCACCTGTCACCACTGGGCTTTCGGATATTGGCAAAGGCTCTTGCCACCCCCATAGTGCCTTTTTTACGCAAGGCTCAAAAGTCAAACCCACCCCCATAGACAGCATAAGGAACAAGAAACTAAGGGTAATGCTGCTAAACGCCAGAAGTCTTAACCTCAAGATGCACGCACTCGAAGCTCTCCTCAGTATGGAGAACATCGATATCTGTGCAGTGACAGAAACCTGGTTCAAGGCTCCAGACAGCACCCCATCACTACCAGGCTATACCTCATATCATGCTTTTTGGCCCCAAAACCCGGACCGAACCACAAAAGGAGGGGGAGTTTCCATATTTATCAAGGATATCCACACCTCCAGGTTAGTGGCATTGCACGAAGTATCGGAGACCATCCATGTGCAACTAACAGTGGGCAAGACTGCTTTTCAGTGTATAGCATCCTACAGACCACCCTCTCAAAGTCAGAAATCCCACTCGGCTTTCCTGAAACCATTGGAGAACATGAAGATCTCTCCGAACACCATTATATTGGGCGACTTCAACTACCCAAACATTGACTGGGAGCACTACTCAAGCCCCAGCACCTTAGCCCAAAGGTTCCTGGAAATTATAAACTCAAATGCTATGGAACAACTAGTCACCACTCCTACAAGAGGGGACAACATACTAGACCTGATCATTACCAACATGGGGACTCTATGCTCCACACCAGAAGTATATCCCTCATTGGTAAGATCAGACCATAAATTAATTTCACTGGATGTCCACATCCCGACCCCACCCCAGCCCAGAAAACCACAGTGAAAAACTTCTCAAAGCGAACTTCTTACTTCTCAAAACCGAAGTGGAATCCTTCAAGGCCCCAGGGCCAGTGGAAACTATGGCCCAAACTGCAGAATCCTATATAAATGCATTCTACGGACATCTCCAGGAATGCATGGATCATGCTATCCCAAACAAAACCAAGACCCAATCATCCAAAGGCAGGCGTCCAGTCTGGTGGACCCCTGCCATAAATAAACTGTACAACAGAAGGAGGAAGCTACTACATGATAGAGCAAAATCCCTAATAGGGAAGGCATCTCTGATCAGTACTAGCAAAAATTACGATCCCTCATAAAATCCTGCAAGGCCAGCTTCGAGAGAAAAATTGCACAGGACACCAAAGACAATCATAAGGCTTTCTTCAGTTATGTTAGAAACCTGGGATGCAACTCCCAGACTTGTTCTGAGTTGATTCTAAACGACAAAAATACACTGAACCCACAGACATCGCCAATATCCTGGCAGACAGGTTCAGTGAAAACTTCTCCACCCCCAAAAGAGCAAGTATCTATCCCGGCAGAGAGCTGCCTCCCAAACATCTCAGATGCTCAGGTGAAGGCTGCCCTCTCCAAAGCAAAAATCACTGCTTCCATGGGACCAGATGGCGTCCCAGGTTGCGTCCTACATGAACTCCAAGAGGAACTAATCCCTCAAATAAAACAGCTATACAATCTCAGCCTCACTACAGGATATGTGCCCACAGAATGGCGTACAGCAACAGTGGTCCCACTCCACAAAGGTGGAGCCTCTACGGACCCTGGAAACTATCGCCCCATAAGCCTGACTAGCTTAGTCTGCAAGGCTATGGAGAGGATCATCATGGAGTTCATAAACAAAGACATTGGGGACCTACAGACACTAGATCCTACCCAGTTCAGCTTTGTCAAGGGCAGATCCTGCCTTTTGAACCTGGTTGACTTCTTTGAAACAGTCACCAAAGCCATAGATGAAGGGAAGGTAGTCCACACAGCCTATCTGGACCTTGCAAAGGCATTTGACACAATACCCCACTCGGGCATCATAGATAAGCTATCCAGCTTAAATATAAACCCCTATGTCACAAGATGGGTCGCAAACTGGCTCAAAGACAGAACCCACAGAGTAAGAGTTGCTGTAGCCATGTCAGACTCGAAACCGGTCACAAGTGGCATCCCACAGGGTTCTGTCCTGGGACCACTCTTGTTCGGTATATACTTTTCCGAGGTACAGGCAAAAGTGGGAGAACTATGGCTCACCAAGTTCGCAGATGACTGCAAACTGGGCGCCATAATCAACTCTCCAGCTGACACAAACATCCTTCAAAAAGGTCTCACAGAGACAGATAACTGGTGCCAGTGCCATGGTTTAAAGCTAAATGCCAAAAATGTATAGTCATACCCTTTGGCAAAAACAATGTGCCCACAAATTACCACATAGGTGGAAACCCATTAAGTACAGAGAAAGTTATTAGGGACCTGGGGACCCAAGTTGATAGCAATCTCTCCTTTGAAAACCACATTGCCAAAGTGGTTAGAAAGACCTTCTACATAGCCCACCTCATCACAAAGGGTTTCACATCTAGATCAAGAGAGGTAATCGTGCCTTTATTCATCCCTCATCAGGCCCATCATAGAATACAATGCCCCTTTTGGGATGTACCTTACCTGACACCTGCAGCAGTTAGAAAGACCCCAAAAGTATCTCACCAAGAGGATCAAGGGTCTCAAACAGATGCCATATGCTGCTCGGTTAAAAAAACTCCAGCTCTACTCAGTTGCATACCGCCTACTTCGAGGCGATCTATGGCTGACATACAAAGCTATGTCAAATCCAGAATTAATGGACATGCTCCACCTCAGTAAATCTAAATCCCTTAGAGCCACACGCTTGAGGGACTTGAACCTCAGCACAGAAATAAATAGAACTTGCTGGAGGGACAGGCTCATAACCCAGAGGCTCCCTTCACTCTGGAATAGAATTCCAGTTCATGTGAGGCAGAGCACCTCACTGAATCTCTTCAAGAAGAATCTCGATAAGTGGATGGGAGATCATAGGTTTGTCCCAGGGATTACTCCCGTGTCACTATTAGACAGAGGCACAGTAAACTAAACCTTAAAAAGGGCACAGTATACTCAAATCAAGGGGTGGCGTAAGCCATACAGAATCGGGCTAGGCTTATAATTGCCCCAGGGCAGATAGCCTAGTATGAACCTATGAACCTAAGGATGAAAATCACAACAGTGTGGTACAGATGTTAAAGCACATTTACAGCTATTTTTCAGAAAGTGATATATCTTTTGGAAAACAATATGGAAACAGTCCAAAAACAACGTGTCTGCACGGAGTTAATGCTCCAGCCAACAAGAACAAGCCCAAAACAGTAAAATAAATCAATAATAGCTGGAGCGACACTAGGTAAAGCACAGCTGTGTTCATCCAAGGTACTCAATACACCAAACGCCAAACAGAGGTTAAAAAAGTTGTAAAAATATCCAAACGTTATTTATTGCATAAAAATAAAACACACAGGTTAGCGCTTTCACCACTAGGCTTCTTCAGACCTATAACATTATTAAACCCATTCAAATTTAAATAACTTCCTTGGTGGGAAAACAACTACTCCCTTAAAGTGCCAGCATTCATATATATAAATACAATTCCTCATATACATGCATTACCTAAAAATTCTTCTAAAACAACATAATAATCACATGTATTAATAAAACATATAGGTATATGTATAAAAAACATATATAAAGACATATATCCTATGTGAGACTATACTGGCACAAATCATTATTACACATTTACATAATTTTTTAAAATATAAACTAATATGCATATAATTAAAAACAATGAAGTGACATCATTCCTCAGTCTAAACAGCCTACACCAATAACATCCTTCAAGCTTTCAATTTCCTTGATTTCAAAAATGGTTTGACTGAAACCTTCCCATTAAGTCCCGGGGGTTGGTCGGACCTTAACCTCATAATCCAAATGGTCTCCCTCTCCTCTGTGTATGTTCTAATATCCCCACCTCTAAAGTTGGGGCTAACCCTATTTTCTTAAACCTGAAGGCATGGGAATCATCATTATCCATGATATGCTTGGACAATGCATTAACCTTGGATTTAATCCTAATCTGATATAAATGTTCACAAATTCTATCCCTAAGCCTCCTGTTCGTTTTCCCAACATAAAAAATGTGGCATACTTCACACGAAGCAAGGAAGACCACATCAGCAGACATGCAGTCCCCTGCCACATGGAAAACATGCCTAGATGAGTCAGAAGGGTCAACAAAAACTGGACTGGAATCTATAAATCCACAAAAATTTAAATGTCCACATGGCATGGTACCATATGTAGTTGAAGTCTCTACATCTAATGCTTTCTTAGGGTAGCACAAATGTCTCTTCAGATTCATCTTGTTCTTATAGATGAACCTCAGAGCTGCACCCACAGCTTCTTTAACCTCAGGATCAACCATTAGGATATCCTTGATTTGGCCCATATCCTTAGTATAAAACAAGGGAAATGCCACAGGTCTAGATTGAATTGACCCATCATGACCAGCAACACATCCATCAGTGGAGTTCCTCACAGTCACTGTAGGATTAATCCCAGCCCCATTATTCAACCTCTCATACTCTGCAGAAAAATAGGGAACTGCAGCATCCCTCCTCAAGGTTGCAATACCTTCAATACCTCTCTCAACATGCATGGCATTATAACCCCAGTCTCTAAACCTATCACATAGGTCATCCAATTCCTGTGTAAACCCCAAATCAGTAGGGTTATATCTGGACACCCTCATGGCTTGTCCTCTAATGATGTTCTGGTAAATATGGCCAGGGTGAATACTATGTCGATGCAATAAAACGTTCATATGGCAAGGTTTCCTGAAAACCCCAGTATTAAGCATACAATTACTCAACCTTTCAACAAAGACATCCAAAAACGGAAGTCTAACTGCTGCATATTGATAACTAAACTTGAGGTATTCAGAAAGGGAGTTAACTTCACCAATGAATTAAATCAATTCAACAGAAGAACCTGTCCAGAAAAAACAGATCATCCACAAAATGCCTGTAGAAGACCACTGATTCCACATACCATGGCATCCCAAAAAGGAAGTCACTCTCCCATGCTGCCATGATGAGACTGACGTAGCTATTGGCACACGAGGTGCCCATAGCTATGCCATCTTGTTGCAGGTAACATTGGTTCCCAAAACAGAACACATTGCATTCCAAAACCACCTCCAAAAAAGTCATCAGCAGATCAATCACTGCTCCAGTGAGAGTGGAATTCCTCCTCAAATAATCACTCACCCTCTCAACCCCCTCATTATTAGGGATGACGGTGAAAAGAGATTGTAAGTCCATCGTCACAAAAAGGTACTGCTTATCACTAGGCACATCCTTAACAAATGCATATAAATCCAACAGAAACTGTTTCGTATCCCTCAATATAAACCCATTGGCTTCCACAATTGGTCTTAAGAACTTCTCTATGTATATCGAGAAGGGTTCCGTAGATCAACCCTTCCCTGACACTATGAGTCTCAATGGGGGTCTCTCTGTTTTTATGTATCTTTGGGAGGCTCTGAATCACAGGAATAAGAGGATGAGTTACATCCAAAAACACATATAACTGTCCAGTAATCACATGACTTTTAAATAAATCCTCCAACATGTTATGTGTTCTATCCATAAACACAGAGACTGCATCCCTGCTAATGGGGGTATAAAATCTACCATCTCCCATCATCGCTGTCATACAATCATTATATAATTGTGCATCCATCACTACGATCCCTCCACCTTTATCAGCGGGTCGTATCACTATAATGAGATCACTACGTAACGATTTCAAGGCTTGTCTCTGCTTAAATGAAAGGTTACCCTTATTAAACCCCCTGTTTTTATTAATAACCCTACTCCTATAAAGGTCATCTTCCACCATTTTACTAAAAGCTGCTATTAAAGGATGCGGCACCGGAACATAGTGACTAGGTCTCCTAAAAACTATAGGATCACTCATCTCAGTTCTACCTTTAAATTCTGCCTTTAATGATAAATTCCGTGCATACAACTTAAAGTCACGAAGAGTCTCATCAAAATTACTATACACAGTTGGAATGAATGTAAGGCCTCTGGAAAGCACCCCTACCTCATCTGTTGTCAAAACACGAGATGATATATTAAACACTACATTTTCCCTTTTCTCTCCCACATCCTCTTGAAGTTGTGATTGGGAAGCGATTTGGCAGACAGTTTCCGCTTCTGTTTGCCCCTGTTCATAGAGCGTGTCCTCCCCTCCTTGTGCTCTAACCTGATAGGGAAAGGGTGTCTAACATCATAGGTGACAGCACCTACACTGCTCCCCTCTCCAAGTGGGTTCCTTGCCGCCTTCTCAACCCCCATTTCAGGGGCCAAGGCCCTTGGGGCTTTTCTCCTAACAACAGGTTCTGTAAGCTGACCTGTACAATCACTAACGTCAGTGTCTGCAAAGTTCAGACAACCCCTAGAGTTAACTCCACCTTGGGTGGCTCAATATTCATCAATCACACCATTAATCGACTGCACATTGTCACTTGTCCTTTCTTTGGGACTACTAACATCAGAACTAATAACATTAAAAGCATTTGCATTCCCCAAACCAATTGATACATCAGTCAAAGCATTTACTGCTAGCCCATTCTCAATAACGCCATTGTCAATTAACATAGTGTCAGAATGAGGTGTATGACGAACAACAACATTATTCCTTGACATATCATTGTTACTAGCATCTCTATTGGTGTAGGCTGTTTAGACTGAGGAATGATGTCACTTCATTTTTTTAATTATATGCATATTAGTTTATATTTTAAAAAATGATGTAAATGTGTAATAATGATTTGTGCCAGTATAGTCTCACATAGGATACATGTCTTTATATATGTTTTTTATACATGTACCTATATGTTTTATTAATACATGTGATTATTATGTTGTTTTAGAAGAATTTTTAGGTAATGCATGTATATGAGGAATTGTATTTATATATATATGAACGCTGGCACTTTAAGGGAGTAGTTGTTTTCCCGCCAATGAAGTTATTTAAATTTGAATGGGTTTAATAATGTTATAGGCCTGAAGAAGCCTAGTGGTGAAAGCGCTAACCTGTGTGTTTTATTTTTATGCAATAAATAATGTTTGGATATTTTTACAACTTTTTTGCCCTCTGTTTGACGTTTGTTGTATTGAGTACCTTGGACGAACACAGCTGTGCTTTACTTAGTGTCGCTCCAGCTATTATTGATTTATTTTAATATGTAAACAGTATTTTACTTCTCCCCACATTCTTACATATTCAATTTTTTGCTATGGAATTTTAGAAATCTACTATCTTTCTGATCCCTTATGTGGGTTTGACAGTGTAGAACCAGACTACATGTTATTGTTCAAGTTATATCTACCCAAGTATCTTTTTAACATTTTTTAAAATACCTTAACGTAGTTGGAAGAAGTGCTCGGCTTTCCTAAACACGGTCTGCACACATCAACCTGCATCTGGGAACTTGCATGACTGCCCCCCCTTCACCCGAACAGTACCCATTGACATTGCCAGCCAAGGAAGTACAGAACAAGAACTGAATAAATCCTAATAAAGTAGATTGTTGGCATATCTTAACTGCTATCTTTAGAGATCTTGTAGGATGTATTATCCTGCTGCTTACAGTAGACTTCTGGTTAACTTGTGACTCTGTTTTAATAAAAGAAATTAAATACAAAGCCGTAGATTAGGGTAAGGTGGTTCACACAGTTTATCTAGATTTCACCAAGGCTTTCAACAACATCCCCCACTCTGCAATTATAGATAAACTCACTAAACTAGGTATAAATCCCTGTGTCACAGGATGGGTTGCCAACTGGCTCACTGACAGAACCCACACTGTGAAAGTAGCAGACTCTAAATCCAACTTTAGACCAGTAACAAGTGGAGAACCACAGGGTTCAGTCCTGGGTCCTCTCCTGTTTGGTATCTACTTCTCTGAAGTACAGGCTAACACAGAAGGTCTTTGGCTAACAAAGTTTGCAGATGACTGCAAACTAGGAGACATAATCAAAACTCCTAACGATGTGGACATCCTACAAAAGGGTCTCAATGAGACAGATGCCTGGTGTCAAAGCCATGGCCTCAAGCTCAATGCCAAAAAGTGCATTGTCATCCCTTTTGGTAAAATCTCTTTACGCATGAACTACCAACATAGGCGGTAGTCTACTTAACACAGAAAGTGTGATAAGCGACCTTGGGACACAGGTGGACAGTAGTCTCTCCTTTGCTAATCACATCACCACAGTAGTCAGGAAATCCTTCTACATGGCACACCTCATCACAAAAGGTTTCCCATCCAGGAAAATAGAGGTCATTGTTCCCCTCTACTCATCACTCATTAGACCCATTATAGAGTACAATGCCCCTTTTGGTATATACCACACAAGACATCTACAACAACTGGAAAGGCTGCAGAAATACCTCACAAAGAGGATTACCGGACTCAAACAGATGCCCTATGCAGACCGTCTCAAAAAACTCCAGCCTTACTCTGTCGCATATCGCCTACTCAGAGGCGATCTCTGCCTAGCATACAAAGCTATGTCAAGCCCAGAGCTGTTGGACATGCTCCACTTAAAGAAATCCCAATCCCTCCAAGCTACACTCTCTAGGGACCTAAACCTTGTCACCACAATAAACAGAACATGCTGGTGGGATAGATTCCTGCCCCAGAGACTTCCCATACTCTGGAACAAACTACCTATCTATACCAAATAAAGCTCCTCATTAGCATTCTTCAAGAAAAATCTTAATGACTGGATAGGAGATATAAAATTCATCCCGGGGATCACTTCTGTGGCTCTGCTTGACAGGGGCACAGGAAAATAATTTTCTTGGGTGGTAAAAGCCAGGGTACCATTTGGCTAGGCTTATATAGGCCCTAGGGCCAATAGCCTAGTACCTACCTATGAATCTATGAACAATATAAATTGAAATAAATCTGGAAGGGCATGCACAAATGCTGGTGCCATTGCCACTAACCTCCATGTAATCCCTCCCCTCCTCTTAACACTATATTGTAACTTTCCATTCCCCTGTTATCTTTATTTGGCCAAAGGGGTATTTATATTTAGGTGTTAGCATTTCATCAGTTTTAGCACACACACAGACAGCTCAGATATATGTCCTAGCCATTATTTTAAAGTTTTTAAGCAAAGTAGTTAAAACTTATAAAAGAAAATAAACTTAATTAACAGAGTGAGCACTGAAACACTTGACTGTTTTCTCACTGACTGACAACTTTTTTCACTCACCTTGCTCATTTTGAAAACTGGTTCTCAAATTACATCCACTTAGTCCTCTACCCATCTCACTCTGACAACCCCATAGCTTTCCCTGCCCCTTGTCAACTAGGATAGCAATACAAACTTATTTAGGGCTTATGTCTGGTTGGGTGCCATTTTTAAAATACCTTAACATAGCTGGAAGGAGCGCTTGGCTTTCCTAAACGTGGTGTGCACGCCATGTAAATTTGACCCTACTTTATGTATAAGTGTACCATCTATGTGAATATTTGATTGTCTGCCTTGCTTGAACGCGAGAACTCAGAATATTTAACGGCGGAAAGCTGTGCTTTACTATTTCATAATGGATGTTCTGTGACGCTATGATGTGATGTTAGATTACATCTGCTCAAATTATAATAGTATTGTGATATTCCTGATGTAGCATTGTGCTGATGCTTAGACTGAAGTATAATATATCTGCTGACATTAGTCTTTGCTGGGATATATACATATACTGTAATCTGCCAGGGTGCACTTTTAAGGCTATTAACAGTAACAATTGTCTACCTGTCTTGCCATTTTCCAACTAACAAGCCAGTTTCTAACATTCAGTTCTTCCCCCCTTGCTAGCTGGAAAATGGCAATGGCTCCAGCCTGCTTTACTCCTGTATGTTAACGTTCCGCTCTATCCTAGGTATAAATAACCCTCTGTAGTTGCTATATACCTAACCTGTCTCCTAACTTTTTCCCTTTTTGTTTTCATAGCAACCTGCATCTGGAAACTTGCATGACTGCCCCCCTTCACCCAAACAGTATGCACTGACATTGACAGCCAGGAAAGTACAGAACCAGAAATGAATAAATCCTACTAAAGTAGATTGTTGGCATATCTTAGCTGCAATCTTTAGAGACCTTGTAGGATGCATTATCCTGCTGCTTACAGTAGACTCCTGGTTAACTTGTGACTCTATTTTAATAAAAGAAATTAAATACAATATAAATTGAAATAAATCTGGAAGGGCATGCACAAACGCTGGGGCTGTTGCCGCTACCCTCCCTGTAATCCCTCCCCTCCTCTTAACACTACATTGTAACTTTCCGTTCTTCTGTTATCTTTATTTGGCCAGAGGGGTGTGTATATGTAGTTGTTAGTGTTACATCAGTTTTAGCACACCCACCCTGTGGTCTGCAGCTCTATGACCTACTGAAACTCCCCTGAGACAGCTCATTATTTTAAAGTTTTTAACCAAAGTATTTAAAACTTATAAAAGAAGAAAAAATTAACAGAGTGAGCACTGAAACACTTGAGTGTTTTCTCACTCACTGATAACTTTTTTCATTCACCTTGATCATTTCGAAACCTGGTTCAACCCGCTTCATTCACCCTCGCTACACTTGGGCTCACTCTGCTCCCCTACCCTACCCACATTACCATCAACCCCCACTTTCATTTAATTTTTCATTCTGACCACACCAAACTCTCTACCCACACAAATCAGCAATCTCCAGCACACACACCCAATAGATACTCCCACATGCCTCCTCAACCACTCATTACCCAACACCTATAAACTCTTTCTTCTAAGGACAACTCCATTATAATATTACTAACTCTCAAGAACTTACACTCTTCCTTTTTACTACTATTATCCTACACCTAATACTTATCCTTCCTAATAACATCACTACACGTCACTAAAATATCCTTCACTTAGGCACACACATCCCCACACAGTTCTAGTTCAACTATGTCTTTACTTAATCCCCTAACTTCAATAACCCTCATCTTTCTGGCACAAGCTACATCCTATTACCTCAGCAATCTCAAAATACCTCCTCACCATGCCACCACTACCTCTGTCATTACCCCTAATATTCATGCTAATATCTACATTCTTCTCTCCATGTTTAATATTCCTTCATTTCACCAAAGAACAACCCACCCACTTCCAGCAATCCATAACAGCATTCCCACAATAAAATACCACATTCATATTACTAACCAATTCCATTCCAAACTACAACTTGTATTCAAAATACCCCTTTGTGGTGATGTACAGCCAAACCCTGGTCCCAACGCTACACTTAAGCATCCAACAACTCATATCCCAACCCACCCCATTGCACATCTTTTCAGAACACCCTCTGACCTACTCATACACAGTGTTAACATCAGAAGCATAATGGACAAAATCTCCAAACTACATGCACATCTCTCCCACTCCTCTCCTAATATTGTAGTTATTAATGAAACATGGCTAAAACCAGAAGTAACTAACAACTAATTAATTCCTCATGGCTACAACATTCTGCATAACGATAGAACTGAAAGAAAAGGTGGAGGCATTTCTATCTTATTTAAGAACCAGTTAAAAACAGAAATAATTAGCCCTCCATTAACCACTTCAAAAACAGCCAAAATATTACTCACTAAACTATACCTGAATAGCAAAAGAAACTATTAACCTAATTGGCTGCTACCTTCTATCAAGTAATACTTTTGACATAGTAGAAAATCTGCTCAGCTGGGCATCAATGTCACTACTGCAAGAGACCATATTACTAGGAGACTTTAATATCGACTGGTAAATTTGCAACTCCTCTAAACCTACTAACTTCTTAAACCTCTGTGGGTTTTCAGCTTATCTATGATCCAACCAGAATGGATAAAACCACAAAAAGGGAATCAATATTTGATTGGATCTTGTCAAACAGGCCAAACAACATTTGTAAAACCGGCTGTCTCCCTGACAGCCTTGGTGACCGCCTCCCAACCTGTCTAATTAGAAGTCAAACCCATATAGTAAAATCTACCATCTGCCAACAAATAAGAAGCACTTCAATCCCAATAGCTTTACTACTGCTCTATCAAGTTGTAACTGGCACCCACTGTGATGACCTTGCCCTGGACAGCAATCAAGGAACCTCAGTCCTCACCACTAACACCAGGGAGGTCGTCTCCAGGAAGAGGAAAGGATAACTAATACACACAGTAAAGTACAATTTCCTTTAAGTGCGCACAGAGATTACAGTCAGTCTGGGGCTGGTTGCTCCCTTGCTCACCAGGTACCCAATAAGACTCCCCACTGGCATAGCTATATGGTCCAGGTCTCAGCCTAACTGGGCAAGCTAAAACCTCCAGTACCCTCTCTGTCCAACCAGTGCTTTGTGTCTCTGCCCAGGTAGCTGATACATACACACACACACACACACACTTTGAGAAGAGGTTATATAACCACACAGACTTTCCTGGGAAAAGGCTGGCACAGGTTCTCCAGCTATGCTCCTATTACCCAGGCCATACGGTAGTAATTCCTGCCACAACCCAGTTAATTATCAGCTACTAAAAGACCCTTAAAAGGGTGTCCAATTATTACTGTGCAATATTATTATCCAATGGTAGAATGACTAATCAGTTTCAAGGCTTATGGGAATGGCTTAGACAGTAAACTCTATAAATATATAATGTACTCTAAAGCATAATTTATCACTACATAAACTAGCCACAGGTAGAAGGTTTTAAACATTGAATAATAAATAATTAAAACACAAGACAAACTACTACACCACAGAGATATCTAAGAGTTCAGAGATCACACAGAAACTTAAAATAATACAGTAGGACAAGTCTGATTTCAAAGAAAAATACCTAATTAACCTTTATTAGCTTTAACTATTCCTACAATAAATCACAGTGCTAGAAACTTACATGTGAGCTTAGGCAGAGTGCTGATTTAGACATCCAAGATCAAAATGCCCCCAAGTCTCTTGTGAGAAACAGTATTTAAAACATTACTAACAAACATGTCTCTAAGGCCCTCCCAAATTACATCGTTTTTGACACTTAGTCTGGAGTTTTCAGGCCACAAACTGCATTATTTAGCAATCAAACACTTGCTCAGAAACTTACAACGATATAAGTAATTTCACATGTATACTCTAACAGAAACCAGAGCAATAATGCACATTCCACATCTAAATTCTGGTCATAAACTTTAGCCTTAAAACAATGGTCATGAAACCTTTATCCAGACTCACTGGAGCCAAATTCTAACATGAAAGGGTCACAACATGCTTCACTGGACCAGTAGAGTGCAATGTTTTCACATATTTTGCAGTTCCACATTTCACAGTATTCATTTACACTCAAGAAACATGCCTGTATTTTACATTTATTTAGAAATGCCAGAATTATATATCAAATTCAATTTGACTAGGCTGGCAGCCTTCGCCCATCTCTCCCCAATTGTCACATCTCTTCCCCCCAGGGGAACTCAAGCAAGTTTCTCAAGTTCCCCTTGAGCAACATTGCTTAAGAGTGTCAGGTCTATCTGGGTGTACCTCACCCCATTCCCTGTCTTGAGAGCCCATCTGCATTGGCATTGCTACTCCCATTGAGGTGCTGCACTGACATATCATATGTTTGCAACTCCAGACTCCATCTTAGCAACTTGGCATTTTGCTGCCTGGCTCTGTTTAACCATGTTAGAGGGTTGTGATCTGTCATCACAGTGAATTTTCCTCCATACAGATAAGGCTGACGTTTTTGTAGTGCCCACACTATGGCTAGACATTCCTTTTCTACCGCTGCATAGCATTCCTCCCGGGTTGGAGCCTATGACTGAGATACACCACTTGGTGTTCTTCTCCCTCTGAATAAATATGGCTAAGTACAGCCCCCACCCCATAGTTTGAAGCATCCACCTGCCCAACAAATTCTTTGCTATAGTCTGGACTGGCTAACACAGGGGGTCCTCCCAAAGCTTCCTTAAGCTTCTGAAATGCCTGCTCACATGCTGGGGTCCACACTACCTTATCTGGCCTGTTCTTCCTTGTCAGGTCTGTGAGGGGAGCAGCTATGGTACTATAATTGGGAACAAACTTTCTGTAGTACCCTGCTGTCCCCAAGAATGCCCTCACCTGCTTTTTGGTAACAGGTGCAGGCCATTCCTGAATAGCTTCCACTTTGACAGGTTCTCGCCTTATCTTACCACTCCCCACTCTATGTCCTAGGTAGGAGACCTCTGCCATACCCACCTGACATTTGCTCAGCTTACTGGTCAACCCTGCACTCTGTTGTCTGCCCAGCACCTCCCTGAGATGCTGAAGGTGCTTGTGCCAGGAATGGCTGTAGATGGCAATATCATCTAGGTAAGCAAGGGCAAACCCTCCTGCTAGGATATTATCCACTAGCCTCTGGAAAGTCACTGGGGCATTTTTCATCCCAAAGGGCATCTTTGTGAACTCATACAAGCCAAAAGGAGTCACAAAGGCTGACTTCTGTCTAGCACTGGGAGTCAAGGGTACCTGCCAGTAACCCTTGGTAAGATCAATGGTTGTAAGATACTTAGCCCCAACCAGCTGCTCTAGGGCCTCATCTGTCATAGGCATGGGGTAAGCATCTGACTCTGTGTGACTATTTAATTTCTTGTAATCCACACAGAACCTGGTGCTGCCATCCTTCTTTGGCACCAGTACCACTGGGGAGGCCCAGGGACTGTTGGACTCCTGAATCACCCCTAGTTCCAACATCTCCTGTACCTCTTCCCTCAGAATCTGTTTGACTTTCTCAGGCACCCTATAAAGGGCCTGCCTGATAGGCCTTTGGGGTCTTGTATCCACTTGGTGCTGAACCAGGTGGGTGCTCCCTGGTTTCCCAGTGAACATGCCCCCAAACTCTTGCAACACTGCTCAGATTTCTTGAACCTGGGTAGGAGATAGCTGCTGGGACATTGCTACCCCTTCCACCGAGGTGTCAGCCCGAGCCTCACTGAGGAGATCAGTCCCAAGATTTTTCTCAGACTCCTCCTGAAATTCACTGCAAATGCTCAGCACAAGGGCCTCCCTATCATGGTAAGGTTTCATCATGTTAACATGGTACAGTTTGTGCCCCTGCCATCTGCCTAGCACTTTCACCATGTAGTTAACATCACTTACCTTTCTTACCACCTTGTAGGGTCCCTCCCAAGCTGTTTGCAGCTTGTTGTGTCTGACAGGAATGAGAATCATCACCTGCTGCCCTTCAGCATACTCTCTAGCTCGAGCATTCCTGTCATACAGCACCTTTTTCCTGTTGTTGGGCTTCTGCCAGGTTCACCTGGGCCAGGCTCATGAGTTCCCTGAGCCTTGTTCTGAGGTTCAGGGCATATGCCACAACAGACTCCTTGTGAGAATCGCACTCACCTTCCCACTCATCTCGAATTAAACCTAGAGGTCCCCTCACCCTATGGCCCTACAGCAACTCAAAGGGTGAAAAACCTATGAATTCCTGGGGAACCTCTCTGTAAGCAAACAACAGATGGGGCAAATATTTGTCCCACTCCCTCTTAAACTGATCTGCAAATGCCCGTAGCATAGACTTGATTGTAGAGTTTAACCTCTCAACAAGACCATTAGTCTGAGGATGGTAGGGGGTGGTCTTCATGTGCTTCACCCCACAGGCCTTCCATAGACAAGCCAGCAGGTCTGACTGGCAACTCTGTCAGACAGTATTTCCTTTGAGAAACCTACCCTGCTGAAAATCTCTAGCAAAGCATTTGCCACCTTCTCTGCCTCAATGGAGGACAAAGCCACTGCTTCGGGGTATCGTGTAGCATAATCTACAATCACTAGGATATACTTTTTCCCTCTGGAACTTGGGGTAATCAGAGGACCCACAATATCCATAGCTACCCTCTAAAATGGCTCCTCAATCACAGGCAAAGGCATCAAAGGAGCTCTCACCTTGTCTCCTGCCCTGCCTTCCTTTTGGCACTGCTCACAGGTCCTGCAGTACCCGGTTACATCTCTGGAAATTCCAGGCCAATAGAAGTTTTGCATAATACGCCTCTTTGTACGTTTTATGCCCATATGACCTGCAAAGGGAATATCATGGGCTATGGCTAGAAGTGACAGATGGCAAGATCTAGGCATTACCAACTGCTGTACTCTCTCACCTTCTAGCCCTCCCTCAGGGGTCCATTCTCTGTATATAATCCTTTGTCCCAGTATACAGATTTCCCCTTCCCTTGAGAATCAGGTGCCTCCCTAGCTACCTACCTCAGGCCTTGCAATGTAGGGTCTGAGAGCTGAGCCTGTCTCAAGTCTCTCCATGTAACCCTTCCCAGCTCCCCTTCCACAGGAAGTCTGGCATCCTCTGACAGTGTTGCCTCACTGTCAGCCTGGGTACTACTACTCATCTCTACCTTTGCAGTTACCCTGTCCAAGGGAACATCAGTACCCACAAGCAGCTGTGGCTCACATTCAGTCCCACTGCTACAGAGCAGTTCCCTCTCTGAAGTAACCACTTCAGCAGTCCTGGCTGCAAGTGTGCAGTCTGTCTGGGTCTCCCCCAGGCTACCAGACACACATGTTTGTCTCCTAGCCTCACTGCATGTAACTGCATAAGTACATAGTACTGCCTCATTCAAATCCTTCCCTCTCATGACATCTGCAGGATGGTAGTTCCATACCCCTGATGTCTCAAGACAACCCACTGTTGGCATTTTGTCTTTCCCACTTACTGGCTCCCTCACCTTTGGTTCCCCACCTTGCATCCGTGGACATCTGTATGCCACGTGGCCCCACTGGTTGCATTCAAAACATTTAAACTTAGCTCATGGACATGTACCTGGACTAGTGGCTTCCCCTGCTACTGGCAGATTCTAATGGGGCAGTCTGTGCTGCCCACCATGAGTTCCTTTAGTCCCATGAGCAGTACTGGGGGTCCCTTTCCTGTGCAGGGCTGCCCTGCTTGCTAGGTAAAGGTCTCCCTTCTTCCCCAACTAAGCTGAAGTAGCACACTGTATCAGCTAATCAGATCATCATGTCCTCAGGGAAAGTGCTAAGGGCTTGTTCCCTTACCAGAAGGTCTGCCAGCCCTTCAAAAGTGGTGACCTGATATCCACTCACCCAGGTATGAAAATAAGTGCTCAGTTCAGCAACATATTCACATACATTTTCATCTGCCTTGTGTCTATGCTCACAAAACTGTTTCCTATACATTTCAGGGGTTAGCTTAAAACATTCCAACAAGTGTCTTTTTACAGTAGTATAATCAGAACAGTTAGTGTCATGCATTTTTGCTAAAGAAGTTACAGCTTTACTATGGAGTAAGGGGGTCAGGAACCGTACCCAGAGCCCTTGGTCAACTTCATATTGTTTACATACCCACTCAAACATATGAATGAAGCTATCAAAATTATCCCCCTCTTTAAACTGTGGAAGAAATTTTATGACCTTTTGTGCTTCTGGGGTCCAGTTACTCCCTTCCCAATTACCTCCATGACTCTGGCAAAGAGTCAGCATTTCCCTCTCATGCCTCCTCTGCTGGTCATTTTCCTCAGCTTGTAGACACCTCATTTTCTTGGCTGCTTCTAGTTCCATACGCCTGGCCTCCAACTCAAGTCTCTTTAGTTCCAGCTGGATTTTTAAGTCCACTGCAGAAAGGTTGAGCTGTCCATTCTCTGAGGATATTGTATCTCCACTATCAGTCTGATTGTCCTCCAGGCTGCTGTTTTCTGATGCAGATGTAACCAAGGCTGCAATCAGGTCTGCCTTAGTCAGGTTTCCATGCACAAGCCCCCTAGCCTGGCACATCTCCGCCAGCTGGCTCCTTGTCAGCTTTCCATATTCTTCTGACATGCTGCCTGCTCACCCTAACACTAAGCTAACAAAAGAAATAAAACAATTGTGATCTGAACTTTGAGTATACCCTGTGTGGCTGTTTTAGAGTACAAAACACTTTTAGATATCACTGTACATAAGTTACAGGAATTTGCTCTACCCACACCACTACAAGCCAATTAGTGTGTGAAATAGATCCCACCACTGCCACCACTTGTGACGACTGTGCCCTGGCCCAGCAATCAAGGAGCCTCAGTCCTCACCACTAACACCAGGGAGGTCATCTCTGAGAAGAGGAAAGGATAACTAGTACACACAGTAGAGTACAATTTCCCTTAAGTGCACACAGAGATCACAGTCAGTCTGGGGCTGGTTGCCGTTTTGCCAAAATAGGGTCCAGGTCTCAGCCTAACTGGGCAAGCTAAAACCTCCAGTACCCTCTCTGTCCAACCAGTGCTTTGGGTCTCTGCCCAGGTAGCTGATACACACACACACACACACACACACACACACACACACACACACACTTTGAGAAGAGGTTATACAACCACACAGACTTTCCTTGGAAAAGGCTGGCACAGGTTCTCCAGTTGTGCTTCTATTACCCAAACCATATGGTAGTAATTCCTGCCACCACCCAGTTAATTATCAGCTACTAAAAGGCCCTTAAAAGGGTGTCCAATTATTACTGTGCAATATTATAATCCAATGGTAGTATGACTAATCACTCTCAAGGCTTATTGGAAGGGCTTAGACAGTAAACTCTATAAATATATAATGTAATCTAAAGCATAATTTATCTCTACATAAACCAGCCACAGGTAGAAAGTTTTAAAAATATTTAATAATAAATAATTAAAACACAAGACAAAACTACTACACCACAGAGATATCTAAGAGTTCAGAGATCACACAGAAACTTAAAATAATACAGTAGGACATGTCTGATTTCAAAGAAAAATACCTAATTAATCTTTACTAGCTTTAACTATTCCTACAAGAAATCACAGTGCTAGAAACTTACATGTGAGCTTAGACAGAGTGCTGAGTTAGATATCCAAGATCAAAATGACCCCAAGTCTGTTGTGAGAAATAGTATTTAAACTTTACTAACAAACATGTCTCTAAGGCCCTCACAAATTACGTAATTTTTGACACTTAGTCTGGAGTTTTCAGGCCACAAACTGCATTATTTAGCAATCTAACACCTACTCAGAAACTTACAACAATATAAGTCATTTCACATGTATACTCCAACAGAAACCAGAGCAATAAAGCACATTCCACATCTAAATTCTGGTCATAAACTTTAGCCTTAAAACAATGGGCATGAAACCTTCATCCA
The DNA here is from genome assembly GCF_019279795.1 of Protopterus annectens. NCBI lineage: Eukaryota > Metazoa > Chordata > Ceratodontiformes > Protopteridae > Protopterus > Protopterus annectens. Next base: position 187,599,734 of record NC_056735.1, read on the forward strand.
GACTCACTGGAGCCGAATTCTAACATGAAAGGGTCACAACATGCTTCACTGGGCCAGTAGAGTGCAATGTTGTCACATATTTTGCAGTTCCACATTTCACAGTATTTTTTTACATTCGAGAAACATGCCTGTATTTTACATTTATTTACAAATGCCAGAATTATATATCAAATTCTATTTGATTAGGCTGGCAGTCTTAACCCATCTCTCCCCAATCGTCACACCCATTAAGAACATTTAACTTGGATGATGCTGCATCATACTTTAACTCAACTTTCCTCTCAATACTAGACCACCGCGCATCCACCAGAACCATTCAAATCAAATCTAACTATTCCTTCTGGTTATCCAAAGAGACTAGATCACTACTATATAAGAGGGACAAAGCTTGGGCAAAATGGAAAAAGACGGGTACCAATACTGACAAACAAAAATATCTTGAGTTCAGGAATAAAGCTAAGAAACTAATCAAGGCTGATAAAAACAAACTATTACCACAGCACTCAAAACAGATATCAGAACAATCCTAAAATATTTTGGACAGCATAAACAATCTTCTCCATCCAGGTACAGCTAGCACACCTGCTCCTGATAACTCAGACAACTCAACAAACATAACAACCCAGTTCAACAAATTCTTCACAGACTCCATTCTAACCCTAGGTAAATCATATACGCCCCCAACTACCATCAAGCCACCCAACCTCAATACCACTGTCCTGGGCTTCTCACAGTAACCTGTCCCACTCTCCACTATCAAAATGATGTTTACAAAACTTAAACCTACAGCCCTCTCTGCAGACAATCCACTAGCTGAATTCCTAAAGATTGCTGCTAATGCTATTGCATATCCCATAATGATCCTCATTAATTGCTCTATAACTGAAAGCTTAGTTCCTCACCTCTGGAAAATTGCCTATCTCACCCCACTTCACAAAGGAGGTAACTAAACAACTATCCACCAATTGCCATACTCTCTCCATTATCCAAAACCCTTGAAAGATGTGTGCACACATGCAAATCTTAACTTTCCTAAACTCTCATAATCTACTAACTAAAACACAACATGGCTTCAGGCCTTCACACAGCACCACTACAGCTCTTATGTCCTTTACACACACAGTCAACAAACACAGAAACAACAGTAGCTACGTCTCGGCCATATTCCTAGACCTCTCCAAGGCCTTTGATATGGTAAACCATGACAAACTCATTGACACACTTGCAGATTTAAATTTGAGCCCATATACCACTTCCTGGTTCAAAAATTATCTAACATGCAGACAACAGGCAGTAAGATGGCAACAGGAACTCTCCTCTCTACTACTAGTCTCACTAGGGGTCCCACAAGGTTCAATCCTTGGGCCACTACTGTTTTCTATCTATACCAACAAACCACACACAGCCATACTCCATGCCTCCATCAGACAATATGCAGATGATACCACTCTCATCTGCGCATCTCCCTCCCCTAAGACCTTCCACCACCAAACACAATCATCTTTTCTTTCTGTTGAGCATTGGCTCTCAGATTCACATCTAATACTAAACCCCAGTGAGATTCAGCTTATTATTTTCCCACCCACACAACACTCCCCCCATACTATTAACTTTAACATTACCTCCAGTAACAACACAATCATATCACCAGTCACTCACACAAAACTACTTGGGGTTATTGTAGACAGCCAGTTGAAATTTGACATACATATATCCAGCACCACAAAAAAAGTGCATAAAAACTTGCCATGTTATACAGGAACAAACAGTTCCTAACCGACTCCTCCCCACCATTGCACATACCCACCTTATTTCCACAGTCTTATATGCATCACCAATATTCACCAGTCTTAGAAAATCAGACCTTGTCATTCTTCAAACCTGCTATAATAAAATTTGCAACAAATATGCCCCACTGAACACATCACTGCACTCCTCTAAATGCTCTTGATTGGCTGGAACTTCCCAACCTCATTCTTTATAACCAACAAACGTCTTCACTGCCCTGACAAAATCCCTCTTCTACAAAACCTACTTCACCCAAGCACCAAAGCTAGAATTCTGCAATCAAATCAGAAACTCCTACTAGAGGTAAGAAAAACCAATAACTCTGCCGGCATTTCCCTCTACAGCAACTCTGTTGCTAAGCAGTGGAACAACCCCCCCCCCAATACTGCAACTATAACGACCCTCACCCCCTTCAAAAAAGCCATAAAATCCCATCTTCAGCATCTTTGGTTACGTAACTGCAACACCCCAGACTAATATCCTACTAGTACTTTCAGCCTACTAACGCATCTCTCTCTCCGTTTCCCACTCCACTACTTTTCCTTCCTTGCTCTACTTCCCAGTATCATTTATCCTCTTACATCTCTCTGCTTCTCCCTCTGTCATCTGCCTTTCCTATATCCAACTGACTTTATGTACAGCACACCTACCAATACTATCATTATTTACATCCTTAGCATTTTTCGTCTTCCTCTATATGTCTGCAACCTTCCTGCTTACCCTATCCTTAGGACTTACCACTTACTACTCTCTATCAGCCCCTCCACTTTCAACTCATTATTTTCCTATCTATACCTATCCTCTCTCCTCTCTACTCAGAACCCTTCCTATCCAATATATCATTTATACATATTTCATCCTACCAGCTATTTTATAATGTATATATATCCCAAATACTCTGATTTGATGTCTAAACTCCTTTTTAAAGTATTATTTTTTCAACAGCATTATTAATAAATAAAATGTATGGATACTATATATGATTGCATGTACTCTAACTGTATATTAACTGTCTAATGCAATATTTTACTGTGTACATGGAGCTTTCTCCCGGGGCCTCTGCGGAAAAAGGACATGTGTCCAGTCAGACTTCCCCGGTTAACAAATGTAAAATAAATAAAATAAAATAATAAATACATTTCTGCATGATACTATGTAGTTCTGAAGCAGTGAAGGCTCTTGCAAGTAGAATACAGGTTGCCTGGTCCAACTTCCTATCTTTCATGAATATCAGATAGCAGTAGTATGTATTTATTTTCTGTTTGACTACCGGGGAAGTCCACTGGGCCAACATAACCCATTTTCAGTGGAGGCCTGGGGAGAAAAGCTCCAAGACTGCATTATACAAATTCAGTTACAATAAATGCAGGAGTATACAAGATAACATTGTTTACAGCAGTTACAATTCATCGTTTTCAACACTCATAGTTAAATTCATTAAGAGAGAAGTAATGGGTTTTACAGTTTTATTAGAGCAAGGGCACTTAAGTGTTGGGTGTGAAAGACAGTTGCAAATAGTGAGGAATTTTGGATATACTTGCTTTACATACATAGTATAGTTTTTGCAAGGGGCAAACCCATTTATTTCTTGCACAAGTCATCCGCAAATTTCAAAATTGTTTTTACAGTTATCCAAGATGAATGCATCAGTCTGTTTCATTGACACGGTGGCAATCAACACATACAGTGAATTCAAAAGCAGAAATAATGACGATAAGCAAATTTCGAGTAGCCGTCGTCTGTTTATTTTATCTTTTGACAATGTTAGCAAATTAGCAAGTTGCTCACTTGCTTAAAGCTGCTGGATCAATCGCTACATTGGGCTAAATTTTAGTAATGGCACCACTGGGAACACAAAATAAATGCCGTTTTCCTCAGGCACACTGTGTTGCATGCACTCTGTTAAAATAAATGAAATCTGCCTTTTTTGAGAGCAATACAAGTCACAGACTGTGGAGAAGGACTGGAATCTCCTTTCAGAAGAGGTCGTACACTCAAAAACAGAAATGAAATACAAGAATGCAAGACACAGATATCTGTTGTTTTACAAAAAGGCAGAGGATAAGATGTCTATAAAGTCAGATCTGCAGTTTATTCAAGATACACGGGAAATGGAGGAACCGGGTGGGTTATGTGGTCACAACCAGTATTTCTTGTCACAGAGCTTGTTGCACTTCTCAAAAAGCAGCAGTGATTCATTTATTCGTAAATTTTACCTGTATGGAGAGTCTGAATAAAAGGTTAAACCTGTCTAGCAGACTCCCAGACAACAAAAATTGCACTTATTTACAGCTAATGAAAATAGGAGTAGGCTGTTCAAGGCTTAGTGCGTTTGTATTAGAACCCGCTAAATATCGGTGCTCAGCAGGTAAGTAAGTGTCTATTAGTGTTCAATAGTGCAGAACTGAAAAACCAGAGACTGAAGTGTGACTTCCACTGCCTTGTGCTGCGACGCTCAGCACTTTAATCAGTCTCTCTGATTCTCTTTTCATGTGCTTAATCCCCCAAGCAGTCTGCACCTACTCTGGTCTAATACTAACACCTCTGAGTTTATAAAGAACTTCTGAATTCTTGGTATGACATAATATATAGTCTCTCAGATCGAAGTGAACCTTTCCCCCTAAAATCTTTGACTGGGATTTTTTTTTTTTTTGTTACTACAGACAAAACGAACTACCACTTGCAATCAGAACCTGTGGACTCTGAATTAATTGTGCCAAGCTAAAACAAAGCTGAAATGTCGCAAAATCTGGTGTGGTGCTACAAGAATAAATTCAACACAGAAAGCTGGTACATCCTCATTGTATATTCAGTCATTTTGTTTCAAGAATTTTTACAGACTTGGTCATCATTGCTGACTTATTATTAAAAATCCTTACCATCTTTTACTTTCAGAAACAACGGATCTTGTTTACATAGTTTATCATACAAAAATTACTAACAATGCATAATAAAATGTTTGGTCCAGTTATCATATTCATGTGTATTCTTTCATTTTCCATTTTTTGCTGAGTGATATAAAAAGGAAAGCGTAGCTTTCAGTTGCTGCTATTTAAGTAATCAAGATGTTGTGGACTGATCAATGCCTTTTGTTGCTTATCATATATTAGTATATCAGGAATCAACATATGAGGCCTTCAGGCTGCAGAGATGGCTGAGTATCAGGCTAACACTAAGATGATTTGGATGATGTGGAAGAAGCAAGTGGTGCTCATTCAATGTGCCGTAACTCTGCTATGTCATTCCCCAAAATGTATATTCCCTCAACAGCAAACGGTCCTAGGGTGTACAGTTCACAGGATATCTTTGTTTAACTTTTGTGCACAGAATTACTGATGTATGAAAGAAAACAGTATGAGTTGGCAAGTTTATAAATTGAGGTTCATCATCTGTGGTGCACAGCTATGCTGAAATGAGGAAACTTTGTTTATCTTCCAAAATGAGCATTTTGTTTCTTCAGAGAGGCTGCGCAACACTGAAGTTAGCATATTTGTGTTCTGTTGGGGGAGGTGCTCCCAAATATCCACACCAATTTGTTTGTGCATTGGTAAACTATTTCATCAAATGGCTCTCTTGAGGAATTCTAATGCCAAAAATTCTACTTCTTATAATTAACCATAGAATGTGTTCCAGTGGAGAAGTTAGTCACATGCCAGGTTTCTATAGGGGTGTACCATGGTAAACAGTCTGTGCTGCATGGGTGCTGTACCTTGATAAACAGTCTGTGCTGTAGGGGTATACCATACTAAACAATCTGTGCCACAGAGGTGTATCACAGTAAACAGTCTGTGCTGCAGGGGCATACCACAGTTAACAGTCTGTACTGCAGGGGTGTGCCTAGATAAACAGTATGGGCTGCAGGGGCATACCACAGTAAACAGTCTGTGCTGCAGGGATGCACCAGTGTAAACAGTATGGGCTGCAGGGCTATACCACAGTAAATAGTATGGGCTGCAGGGCTGTACCAAAGTAAACAGTCTGTGCTGCAGGGGAGACCCATGATAAACAGTCTGTGATGCTCTTTAATGCAGGACTTGCTAATTTAACGCAGAGTCAGAGACGGAGCTTAACCAAGTACTCGGCAGATACAAGGCAGAGAACGTTGTGCTGGCTGAGGTGCCAGCCCATCACAGGATACAGAAACACTTATTCATACACACACACACACACACACACACACACACACACACACACACACACACACACACACACACACACACACACACACACAGGGAATTTGCAGGATCATCAATTTCACATCTTTGGGATATGTGATGAAACCAGAATACCTGGCAAAAGCCTATGCAGACACAAACAGGATATACCGGAGAGAAAACAATACAGCTGAAAACCAAACAGTGCAGAAATGCTTTAATAATAAGATCACCTTTTCAATACTGCACCAAGTTCTGGCAACAATAGCTCTGAAGGACAAAGTTAGACAGAGGCTGTTTAAAGGGCAACAAAAAATATACCAGACATATGTCACATCAGGAGACACCCGAAGACTCTAGGCAATACATCATGAAAGCCAGAAAGGCATGGGTATGGCAGTAATCTATAAATACCTCAAAGACATATATATGGGTATGAGAGGGTAATCTTTTACAGCAGGACTGGGGCTATATAGTAGAATGTTTTTAAGCTTGGCTTGGAAGTCAGCTAACAGATGAAGTTTTACATTTTACACAAGAGATTTACAGTGACCTCTGCAGTGTTTTTTGTTAAACGGTTGTTTACCAGGATGGTCCAACTGGACAGCTTGTGTCCGTTTTCAGTGGAGTCCTGGTGGGAAAAGCCCCAGGAAAAAAAATTACAGAATATAAACAATATATATATAGCAATAGCACATGTTACAAATATAAAAGGTTAATACAGTAATACAGAGGAATTACATACAAATATAAGTGTACTACTCTATAGTCAAGTAGCACTGTAGTATACTATAAGCATGCAAACAATATTTACAAAATGTACAAAGAGAGAGGATGAAATACAATAGAATGTTTGAGTGGACTCTCCATAAGCAGAATGGGATTACAGAGAGGTCCTCCTGCAAATACTCTCCATTAGCAGATTGGGAGGCCAGAGAGGTCCTCCTGCAAATATCCTCCATTAGCAGATTGGGAGTCCAGGGAGGCCCTTTGCAGGTACATAAATGATTGGTGTGTAGGTATGATTTTAATTGGATTTTGAAGGAGGTTGTACATGTTTGAAGTCTGAGGTCAGGAGGAAGGATATTCCAGTTTTTTGCAACTTCATTGGTGAAGACAGAGTTGCCCGAGCTATTTATACATTGGACACTTCCTAGGAGAGCTTTGTTGGTAGATTGTAACTGCCTGTTAGGGTTGTAGAAGGTTATGAGGCTGGACAGAGCAGGATTTTTTTCAGGATAGTATAGTATTTGGTGTGCCAGGTTGAGTTGATGGTATTGTAGTCAATTTGGGAATTCTAACCAGTGCAGTTTGTTCAGGGTTTGGCAGAGGTGGGACCATCATCTGGTGTTGGCAGAGAATCTGGCAATTTTATTATAGCATGTGGAGAGTTTGTTAAGGTCAGTTTTATTTAGGTTTGTTAGTACTGTACATGCATATAAGATTTTGCTAACAGATGGGTTCTGGCTATGGTGATTCTAGCTTCTGAAGTTAGGTATTGCTTGCAGTGATATAAGGTCCCTAGCTTTCTGTGGACTTTGGCGACAGTGAGGGATATGTGTTTGTTGTACTTTAGTTGTTGGTCAATGGTGACTTTAAGTAACTTAGCTTCTGGTACTGGGGTGATGAGAGTCCTATTACCTGAGGATATGGAAAAGGTAACATCCTGAGTTTTGGTAGGGTGGAACAACATAAGCTGTGTTTTTTGGGGGGTTTAATATTAGTTGGGAATTATTGAGCAAATATTCTATGTCAGTGAAGGATTGTTGTTGTTTTGTTATAGAAGTTTAATGTTGGATGCGGAGCAGATTAGGGTTGTATCATCAGCGTATTGAACACCCTTGGCCCCTGTAGTTGTGGAGTGGAGTTGATTTGTAAAGATGTTGAACAGGTGGGGCCTAGGATGGAGCCTTGGGGTACACCAACTGTGACTGGTAATGTGGGGGGGTAGGCAGTTAGTCCATTTGACAGATTGATGGCGATTGTCCAGATAGCTTTTAAAGCACTGTATGAAAGGGCTGTCAAGGTTGAGATTGTTGAGACAGATTAAGAGTTTACTGTGGGAAACTGTACTGAAGGCTTTGGATAAGTCTAGAAAGGTGGCCAGGACAAGATTACACTGGTTTCTGTATGTGTTTATTATGTTGGTGAAGTTAATTAGAGTGGTGGTGGTGCTGTGGGATGGACAGAAGCCATGTTGGGAGTTAGATAGGAGGTTGTTAGAAAGAAGGTGGTTGAGGAGTTGATGGTGAATACATCTTTCTAGGATTTTGGATACTGGTGAGAGGATAGCAATGGATTGATAATTGGAGAGGTCAGTGGATGAACCTCCTTTGTGGAGGGGATGATGTAGGAGGTTTTCCACAATGTTGGAACATTGTGTTCAGTGATAGATCTATTTATTAGTAGTGTGATCAGGTAGGCTATGGCTGCGGATGCTATTTGGAGGTATTTGGCTGGGAGATTGTCAGCAGCAAAGGTGGTAGGTTTGAGTTTTGCTAAGAGGTTTTGGATACTATATATTGGTACTGGTTTAAGTGAGAAGGGGGTAGACTTAGACTGTTGTGGGGGAAGTTGGAGGAGATTGTTGGGGTTAGTATTTTTTATTAGTTTAAGAATAGAAGTAGTAAAGTAGTCATTGAAAGTCGAGGCTATATGTGTATTTGACCCAACTATATTGGGTGGTGGAGTTGTTGCTTTACTGGGTTGGAGGATGTTGTTAACTGTGGCCCAGAATTTTTGTGGGTTGTTACTAAATTTTCTTTGTAGGGAAATGTAGTAATTTTGTTTGTCAGTCTTAACTTATTTCTTAGCCTTGTTTCTGAGTTCAAGGTATAATTGCCTAGTTATGAATGTTTTGTGTTGGTGCCAGGTTTTCCATGTCTTATCCCTATCTTTTAGAAAAGGCCCTAGTTGTGCTTTGTAGCCATGGGGCAGGGTTGCTGCATATTCTAATTGTTTTGATTGGGATTAGACGATTGAGGATGCCTAGGAATGTGGAGTTGAAGTATTCTATGGCATGGTCAAGTGGGAGAGTTTTGATAGGAGACCAGTTGCAGGATTCTAAGGCTTCTATGAAGTGGTCTGTGGGGAAGTTTTTGTGGTAATGGGTTTGTAGAAGCGAGGGGGAGTTAATTGATTTTAGTTTATGCCTGAGGATGAAAAATTGATTTTAGTTTATGCCTGAGGATGAAAGTGGGATTGTGGTCACTTAAAGAGTAAGGAAGTGTTCCACATTGAAGGGCAGTGTTGGGCTGGTTTGTGAGAACCCAGTCTAGTATGGATTCTCTTTTTGAGGACTTATCAATGTGTGTTGGTGATTGAATGAGTTGGGTTAAAGTATATAGGTTTATGTGGTTGGTGGGTGTTGTAGGGTGGATGGAGCTCCAGTCGATATTAACATCGCTTAGGACTATGGTTTCTTGTAAGAGGGTGTGGGAGGCCCAGTGTAGTATTGACTCTAATGTGGTTTGGTTGTCTCCTGGGGGTATATAGATTCCTATTATATTTAGGAGCTTGTACTTGTTTATGAGGAGTTTGGTGCATATGATTTCAGCATGTTTGGGTTTGGGAGGTTCCTGTTTGAGAAGTTGGAGTTTTAAGTTGATTTTATAATCTACAGCTTATACATCCACCTTTTTTGTGTAGTCTGTCTACTCTTTAAGATGTTGTATCCAGGAGGGGTTATGTAGTTGTTCTTGATATGTGGTCTAAGCCATGTCTCAGTTATTAGCAGTATGTCTGGGTCATATAGGGCAATGGCCGAGTGCAGTTCTTCTATTTTGTTCATAATATTGCAAACGTTTAAATTATGTATTAGTAGGTCATTGAGTTTTTGTTTAAGTGGTGGTTGGGAACTCAGCCTATTGTTTATGTTTATTATTTGTCCTGGGTTGGGGTGAATAACTCCTCCAAGTAGTAGATGGGCTGCTATGTTAGTAATTCTTCTTAGGTATGACATCATTAGGTTGTGGAATTGGAGGCATGGCTGTTTTTTGCAGTGTGGTGCATAGTGGCTAGGGGAGATGATTTGAAAGCTGTTTTGGCTATGACTAAATGGGGCTGTAATTGCTGGTTTACAGAGTATTGGAGTGGAAAGTGGTAAAGTAAACAGTATGAAATAAGCACACAAAATAGAGTAATGTTTGTTCAGCTACATGTTCTACTCACTCTCACACACATAGGGGAAAAGCCTGTCTGATCACACAGGAGTAGAAATGAAATAAACAAGATATTTAATTGATCAAGACAGGAAATATGAATACACTGTATTCCATTCCTGCTAAAAGAAATAATAATTTTCTTCTTTTACAAGAGTACCAGCGGTTGTCCTCTCAAGCCTAACTTTTGATGAATCTTCCATATCTAAGTCAGGGGGTATTTTTCCAGGGATATTCTGGTCCTCTAAAAGAGAAAGTGGTACAGTAGTGATACCCAGTTTTGAAGCATTATCTCAAAAGGTGACAAATATCTGTCCCAATAGAGTGCTGCCCCCCTGACATCTCAAATGCTCAGGTAAGAGCCGCCCTCTCCAAAGCAAAAAACACAGCATCAATGGGACCAGATGGTGTCCCAGGCTGCGTCCTTCATGAACTCCAAGAAGAGCTAAACCCAAACATAAAACTACTGTTCAGTCTTAGCCCTACTACAGGATATGTACCCAAAGAGTGGTGTACAGCAACAGTGGTCCCTCTCCACAAAGGTGGTGCCTGAACGGATCCTGGAAACTATCGCCCCATAAGCCTGACTAGCTTGGTCTGCAAAGCTATGGAAAGGATCATCATGGACCTCATAAATAAAGATATTGGGGACCTACAGACACTGGATCCTACCCAGTTTGGCTTTGTTAAGGGCAGATCCTGCCTCTTAAACCTGGTCGATTTCTTTGAAACAGTCACCAAGGCCATTGATGAGGGGAAGGTGGTCCACACAGCCTACCTGGACCTCGCAAAAGCCTTCGATACAATATCCCACTCGGGCATTATAGATAAGCTCACCAGCTTAAATATAAACCCCTATGTCACTAGATGGGTTGCAAACTGGCTCAAGGACAGAACCCACATGGTTAGAATTGCTGGAGCCATGTCAGACTCCAAACCAGTTACAAGTGGCATCCCACAAGGCTCAGTCCTGGGACCTCTCTTGTTCGGTATATATTTCTCGGTGGTACAGGCCAACATGGAAGGACTGTGGCTGACCAAGTTCGCAGATGACTGCAAACTGGGCGCCATAATCAACTCTCCAGCTGACACAAGCATCCTCCAAAAGGGCCTCAACAGACAACTGGTGCCAGAGCCATGGCCTCAAGCTAAACGCCAAAAAGTGTATCGTCATCCCCTTTGGCAAAAACAAAGTGCCCACAAATTACCACATAGGTGGTAATCCATTAAGTACAGAATAAGTCATTAGGGACCTGGGGACCCAAATTGATAGCAATCTCTCATTTGACAACCACGTGGCCAAAGTGGTTAGAAAAACATTTTATATAGCCCACCTAATCATGAAGGGATTCACATCTAGATCAGGGGAGGTCATCGGGCCTCTTTACTCATCCCTCATCAGGCCCATAATTGAGTACAATGCCCCTTTTGGGATGTACCTTACCAGACACCTGCAGCAACTGGAAAGACCCCAAAAGTACCTCACCAAGAGGATCAAAGGGCTCAAACAGATGCCATATGCTGCCCAGTTAAAGAAACTATAGCTCTACTCAGTGGCATACTGCCTGCTCAGAGGCGATCTGTGCCTGACGTATAAAGCCATGTCCAACCCGGAATTAATGGACATGCTGCACCTCAGAAAATCCAAATCCCATTGAGCTACACGCTCGAGAGACTTGAACCTCAGCACTGAAATAAATAGGACATGCTGGAGGGACAGATTCATAACTCAGAGGCTCCCTTCACTCTGGAATAAAATCCCAGTCCAGGTTAGGCAGAGTCCCACATTGACTCTCTTCAAGAGGAATCTTGATGAGTGGATGGGAGATCGTAGGTTTACCCTGGCTATCACTTCTGTGTCACTGTTAGACAGAGGCACAGTATACTAACCTCAAAAAAAGGCATAGCAAAATTAATTTAAAATGGGTGGCGAAAGCCAAACACACTCTGGCTAGGCTTATAAATGCCCTAGGGCAGATAGCCTAGTATGAACCTATGAACCTGTGAACACTTGTTCAACAGGGGGCTGTTCAAAATAATAGGTATCAGTTCACCAGGACCCCTGACTCTCTTCAAACGATTCATGTGGTGTCTCCAGTGACATCTAAACCAATCCCCATGGTGCATACTAAAGGGCCTGGTCTTTCCTTAGACTTCTGTGGTGACTACCTGTATCCCACCAGATATGCCTGCATTTTCTCTGTGCACTTTTGTATCATTCATTTGGACATCAGTGATAAGTCCAGATTTCATAACACTTCTTTGAAGAACTAACATGTGTTATATTGTGCCAGAAGATCATAGTATGATACCTCAGTAAAAATGCATTGCAATGCACACAGCACTATTAATATATTCTTAATTCAGGAAAAAAGCAACAATGTTAAGCACCTTTGTGATGTAACAAAAGTGCGCAACATAGAGGATTATGACTGGGTCTCTGTACATAATCAACCTATTACATATTTGAGACATGGATTCTTAGAAATTAAGCCCTCAAGGTGAATCATGGCATCTATGTCGAGAACAAATAAAAAAAAGGGTTATGAGTGGTGAGACCTAATCATAATTCTTTATAGTGCAATGAAATTTAATGGCTTTACATATTACCAGTTATAGAAAACAATGTTTTTTTAAACAATGTTTTATTAATTTTAAAACAAAGATTGTACAAAATTATTTAAAGATAAATAGAACAAAAGCATAACTATTTACAGATGTCCACAACAAAATCAAACATAGAAAACTAAACCATTAAAAGTTATCATGTAAGTCACTTAATTTTGACTAAAATCTTAACTGGTAAGTAATATTCAAAGTTCTCATTTTGGCAGTTGACAATTCTTTTTTACAGAATTTGTTTTTGCTAAATTAATAAATTCAATAAAAGAAAGAGTAGTTTTTACATTTCCAATTATTTGTGACTATTTTTCTTGATATAGCTAAAATGGACCAAAGGAGAGGCACCTGCATCTTAGGAAATCTGGAAGTGGAGTATTAAATAAAGCCAAGGGGTTAGAAATAATACAGTTATCTGTCCACAAAGCATGGGCCAAATTTCTAAATTCAACCCAAAAAGGCATTAATACACAATCCAATATCATATGAAACCAATATGTATTAGAAACTTCATTTCACCTCCAACAATTAATTTTCCCATAGTTACATATTAAAGTCACTTATGTAGAGTTAAAAAAAACTCTGTGAAAAAATCTCCACATATATATTTTTCCAATAAAGAGAAGTAGATTTTCCCTCAGATTTAAGAATTAAGCATTTATCTTCATCAGAAAAAGACCTTCTCATTAATCTTATAATTTAATCTTGAGTAATTCCAAAATAATAAATCTGTGGAACCAAACTCTTCTCTTTTTATTTTATAAATTATTGATATATATAATTTACTTTTATTTGAGTTACTACCAATTCTGGAAAAAAAAAACCCTCAAGTACCTTTGGAATATGTTTTGCTTGAAAATCTATGGAGATTTTGATTTTATCACTAACATATTTTTACAAGATTGTATAGTCAACCAATTATTTTCTAAGCAATGTCTTGCAAGAAGATAATCTGTCTTATGCGATTTATTTCCGATTAATTGATGCCAAAAGATTAGATTTGCATCTCTAAGGTCTAGCATTTTGTTTAAATTAAAAGTTCCCAAACAACCCACACTATTTGATATAGGGGACAATGGGGACAATAAAAACAATAAATATTTAACCATATAATTAGAATTAATGAATCTTTTAAAATTTATAAGGATGTAATCAGTGAATGGAGAGGAATAGCATTTTTTCTTTACATTTAAATGCAAGTCTTTCAAGATCCAGTAAAATACATTAAGTCCAAATTTAGAGAATGATTCTACAGCATAGCTATTATTTATTAATCCTTCATGAGTGGATTTCCAAGTAGATTGGTAACAAGAATTTAGCCATAGAGATATTAAATTGAGAATTATGGATCTGGCATATAATTCAACATCTGGAAAACTTAATCTACTTCTTGCTAACTTTTAACATGCCAATCAAAGGATATTCTTGGTTTATTGAGGCACCAGAGAAAATTAAAAAGAGTAGAATTTAATATCTTAAAGATTTTTTTAGGAAGGAGAATAATTATTGATTGTAGATAGAAAAGTAATTTTGGTAGGATTATCATTTTTTATTAAAATATCTCTATCTTCCATTGTAAAAAATGTCCAGTTAATAATTATAGTAACAGTATCCATTAAATTACTATAATTTACTGCTGTTGAGTCTTTTACAGAAGATTTAATTATAATTCCAAGATAATTAATGTGTGAATTGTCCCGAATAAAATTCTTATAGTTTCTTAAATAATTATTAACTTTTTATTACTAAGTAAAGCTTCTGTTTTATCAGGGTTAAACATTAAAACTGACACTTTTTCAAAGTAATTAATAGACATTGTTAAATTTTCTATTGGAACTTCAACAAACAACATGTTTTGACTGGCTTTCAAAGTGTTTGAAAGTCAATAAAACACTTTAGCACTGTTAAACTGAGCAGGCAGTGGAGGCTTGAGAAGAAAAGCTCCATTAATAAAACAATAGTAAGAGTGAACTGCAGTAGATAATATACAAGAACAGTTTTAAAAAAGAATAAAATAAAAATAAATAATGTCTAAGACATGTAATATTAAACTATGTTGACTTTAACAGAGTAATAAGATTTAGTTTGTTCTTTACATTCCTGTTTCAGTCTACCTTTAGAACAAACATAAATAGATACAGTCAGATGATGTAGATTATGTTACAACTGAACTAATTAGCTTATATAACACATATAGGATATATTTCTAGCAGTGAAATTAAGAATATTTTGGATAAGAACTGGAATGGCATTTTTGGAAACTTTGGCTTAATCAAGGCTAAGTCTGCATCCTACAGCAGAATATAAAAGAGGGAAAATCTAAAAAAAAAAAAAACATTTTAACTCATTACCAACACAAAAATGGGATGAAAGGAAAAGAATGATAACATGTTTGGCTTGATTTCAATGTCCTTACATTTTATAATGTAGTAGCTTTATTAACCCTGGGAAACTATTTTAAAGCTATTTTACTTAATGGCTTTTTTGACTGTGGTTCCAAAGGGGTGGTCTATGGAGCTAAGTGTTTGAGCTGTCTAGCATTTTACACAGGGAAAATGGAACAGGTGCTTAAGAAATTAATTTATCAACACTTTTACACTATTACAAAGGGGGATAACACAAATGCACTGAGTAAACGTGAGAACTTGTAGTAATTTTAAGGAGTCTATATTTTTGTAGTAGAAAAAATAGAACAAAATGCCACAGAAAGTAAATGGAATAGTTACTTGTTATACAAAGATGGAATAGTTACTTGTTATACAAAGAGCTGTGGTGGGAACTTATTAACTGCTTCAATCCCCTAGACATTAATTACCAGATTGTACTAAGCAGTATATTAAATCTTAGAGCAGATCAACTTTAAATGTGCTATTTGTTTAATTATATTGTAACCTTTTTTCAACTATTTTTATATTGATTTATAAGATTTTAATGTAATGTTGGAAAATTTCTTGTAGGAACTTTTTGCGAGGGTAGCTGACCTTGTTACAATTAATAAATTCTTAATAGTATCAAGGTAAGGCTATTACAGTGGTTTTGCTAAGTGTGGATAGCTATTTAAAGTCTAGTGACACAACTTCCATATTTCTAAAGAAGTTTCATTTGTAATTAAGAATGAAAGAGCTTACATTTTTTTACTAAAAGAAGTTATGGTTGGCATCATTTGCAAATCAGTGTTTTTTTTTTGTTTCTTGTTCATTGTATTTCTCAGTCATTGAGAGACTCTCTATATGAACATCCACTCTTTCTTGTATAGATTTTCAGGTATATTCATGAAGGCAGTAGCTTAGCAAACCACAAATACTGCTTATGCTCTTGCTGTGATATTACAGACACAGCAGAACTGGTATTCAGTTTCACTGTCACCTTTTGCCACTCACTCCCAAACTCCACACACAATATATTTTACTGTACTTCATTCCATATAGTAAACTTCCAAACTTGTCAAACTGGTACCAGTGCTATCTGGGTTTTCCTCTACTACATAAACATATATACTACCTTTTGTGCCCCTTTATGGCTACTAGCCCTGCTGTCTCAAAGTGTGTATTGCCTTCTGACGAAAAAATTGCTTGAATGTCCTTTACTACGTGGAATTACCTATAGGTTGTAGTCTTAAGCCCACACTAGGCCCAGACGTAAGAATCTTCTACAGCAGTAATATATGGCTTACGACACCAAGTGTTGGCTTGTTTGCCCATGGCTGCCATCTTATGCACACTGGCTTTCATTCAGTTCACTGGCATCTCTGGCTGCTTTCTACGTCAGTTTTGAATATAAGGTATGTTTTCTGAATCTCTTCTATTATGGTTTCATAGATAAAAAAAATGTCTCAGTGAATCATTTCAGCTGGTCCCAAACTGTCAGTTTTCAATATTAGCTTCTTTATTTCATCCCTGTAGGCCTCTAGTGAATCATCCTTAGATCTTTTGCAATTGAAACCTTAAGCAATCACCAAAGGTATAGGTGCCAAATGCTCCTGCATACACTCAGTGAAGCTGAAACTTGTAGGCTTTTCTGGGACGATTAGGCCTCTAATCCATATGCTTCCCTTCAGGACACATAAATGCAGGTACTGAATACAACCCAGATGACCCATATCCTCCTAATGGCATGGGCGCTAGGCTTGGGTAACACCAAGAGGGAGCAATATATACAGCCCCCAGGGAGTGGATTTCTTACATTTCAAAGCTTTTTTCATTGACAGATGAAAAATCCAGTTCAACTGATCGAAAGTCAGCAGTTCAAAAAGTACTGGCTTGTTTTCTGAAATTGCAGAACAGAGAAGATTCGGGAATTTGCCCTTTCCTCACCTAGTGCAGTCTCAAAGCTGGTATATATTTATTTTTATTATTTATTTTATTTTATTTGACATTTGTTAACTGGGTTAGTTTGACTGGGCAATAACCCTTTTTCAGCAGAGACCTGAGGAGAAGAGATCCAAATAGAAAAACAAGTAGAAAAAGATGATCAGTTACATGCTAAAATATACAGATGAGCAGCTTGCATGTAAGTTAAGCATAACATAGCACAAAGTTCAAAAACATATCCAAGAAAGCATACATATAACAGCATTCAAAAAAACAAAGAGTACAAATATCAGTAGAGTACTGTCAGTTTTACACACGAGTCTATATTATAATCTTGGAGGTTTAAAACTTCGAATCACTAAAGATCGAACTTTAGTGATCGAAGTCTTAAACCATCAAAACCAAAAAAAAAAAAAAAATACTAGCCCCCCCTACTTAAATATACCAACTCCGAGAATGCACTACATTGAAGTAAATGGAAATTTCCCCCTATGGAGATTTTCCGTTTAAACATTCGATATAGTGCGCTTTCGGTATTCTCGTGTCAACAATATTGTATTCGATATTGTCAGGCTTTGAGAATTTAATATAGACCCTTATACATATAATAATGTAGGAAAATATCATAAAAGGTCATAGACAACTGGAAGCTTATAGGAGATGCAAACAATTAGGGGCATATAATACATAAAGGGATAAAAGCCATTAAAAAGGCCAGAGGCCAGACATCAGATTAGTGAGCTGAGAGTATCATCAGAAAAAATGTTATCAGAATGTAGGGAGCCCCAAAACTGTTAGCAGAGTATAAAGAAGTAGCAGAGAGAAGTGTTAGGTAGATAGGTAGCAAAGTTGTAAGGAGGGGAGATGTCTTCAGATGGTTTGAAGAAAAGGAAGATAGCTGAAGTATGGAAGTTATGTAAAGTAGGGTCATTACACAGACAGCTCCAAGGTTTAGAGATGTTTTCCTTCAAGGCTGTTTACAAAACAGACTTTCCAATATACTTCAAAGGGGGTTTAGGGGTACAGGGAAGCTTGTCCCAAACAAATAAAAGATGTTTTTTTTTTCAATGATGTGTGTTTCTAACTTTTAAGCTCTATCATTTGTGGTTCTGGTTTTTGACATGTTAATAGAATGTCAAAAATGTGTGCGTGTGTACACAAACAATATATACATTATACATTGTCTCTCTCTCTTTATATATACATATATATATATATATATATATATATATATATATATATATATGAATTAAAGTATGATTCAAAGTTAGCCCCAAAGTCTATCAAACTCAAATAGATCTATTCCAAAATTCTAAACAGGAGATAAAAAGTTACAAACTGCGATTGCCTTTGTCCAAAAAAGTGCTTCAGACAAAAACTTGTTATACATGGAAAGCAATGAATTCTAACAAGGACAATTTATACAAAGCTTACACATATCAGGGGTGTAGTAATCAAAAACATAAATAATTTTTTTTCAACCCCGAGCTAATAACTGCTTTCTGAGGAAGGGAAATGTCAGTATGTCATATTATTGTAGCATTACATTGTTAGCAAGTCACTCGCAAAGTCCCCTAAGTCACTGAGTATTGCCTAATGTTCTATGGTTCAAGCTACTGCTAGGAGGAAAAAAAAAAAAAAATAGAGATGTGTTTAAAGACAGATGCGTCACGCTAGCCATTTGAGAAGCTGCTGACCGTCCTAGTATTTAGACCGTAGTACCAAAATGGCAAAGAAAAAATAAAAGGAGATAAGGAAACGGAGATCTGCTGAAAGTGTTGCAAAGCAAGACGGCTGTCACATATCTCGCAGATCCCCTTAGGTCAACAATATATTTAATGCAAAGTGTTAACCTACAGCTCTGACATTTAAGAGAAGAGAAAGAGACTTATACAAAACTGACCCTGTAGGAAGGAATGCTCTATCAGACAAAATACAAAAACCTAGCAAACTTACTTTTTTTCAGAAACCCTAGAAGCACTTTACTGGCAAATATAAGTGCGGATGTTCATAGGTTGGTACTAGGCTGTCGGCCCTAGGGCCTATAAAAGCCTAGCCATAACAATTCCCTGGCTATTTCTTCCCACACTATTTACTTCCCTGGACCCCTGTCTATCAGGGTGACTGACGTGATCCCCGGGATGAATTTCTTTTCTCCCATCCGGTCATCAAGGATCCTTTTGAAGAGAGCCAAAGAGGCGCTCTGCTTGACATGTATGGGCAGTTTATTCCAGAGTCTGGGGAGTCTGTGGGTCAGGAACCTATCCCTCCAGCATGTTTTGTTCATTGTGATGACAAGGTTTAGATCCCTGGAGCGTGTGGCTCTGAGGGACTGGGATTTCTTTAAGTGGAGCATATTCAACAGCTCAGGGTTTGACATGGCCTTGTATGTTAAGCAGAGATTGCCTCGGAGTAGACGATATGTGACAGAGTATAGCTGAAATTTTTTAAGGCGGTCAGCATAGGGCATCTGCTTTAGGCCTGTGACTCTTTCTGCGGCCTTTCCAGTTGTTGCAGATGTCTTGAGAGGTACATACCAAATGGGGCATTGTATTCTATAATGGGTCTAATGAGGGATGAGTACAATGGGACAATGACCTCCTTTTTTCTGGATGAAAAGCCCTTAAGTGATGAGGTGTGCCACATAGAAGGATTTCCTGAGTATTGTGGTGGTGTGGTTACTGAAGGTGAGACCACTGTCCACCTGTGTCCCTAAGTCTCTTATCACACTCTTATCACACTTTCGGTGTTTAGTGTACTGCCACCTATGTGATAATTCACAGGTACATGTTTTTTTCCCAAAGGGGATAACTATACATTTCTTGGCATTGAGCTTGAGCCCATGGCTCTGGCACCAAGCATCTATTTCTGTAAGGCCCTTTTGTAGAGTATCCACATCATTTGGGGATTCAGTAATGGCTCCCAGTTTGCAGTCATCTGTGAACTTTGTTAGCTAGAGTCCCTTAGTGTTTGCCTGTACTTCAGAGAAGAAGATGCCAAACAAGAGAGGTCTCAGGACTGAACCCTGAGGTACTCCACTTGTCTGGAGCTGGATTTGGAGTCAGCTACTTTTACAGTGTGGGTTCTGTCAGTAAGCCAGTTGGCAACTCATCGAGTGATGTAGGGATTAATGCCCAGCTTAGTAAGTTTATCTATGATTCCCAAGTGGGGGATAGTGTCAAAGGCCTTGGTGAGGTCCAGATAGGCTGTGTGGACTGCCTTACCCTCATCCACAGCTCTGGAGACTGATTCGAAGAAGTCAATTAGGTTCAGGAGACAAGATCGGCCCTTCACGAACCCAAACTTGGTAGGGTCCAGTGTTTTAAGGTTGCCAATGTCTTTGTTTATAAGTTCCATGATAATACATTCGATGGCCTTGCAGATCAGACTCATCAGACTGATGGGGCAGTAGTTCCTGGGATCCAAGGTGGATCCCCTCTTGTGGAGTGGGATAACTGTAGCTGTGCGCCACTCAGCGAGCATGAAGCCTGAGGTGAGGGAATAATTAAACATGACACTTAGGTGAGGTGCCAGTTCATTTTGTAGTTCATGTAGTACACAGCCCGGGATGTCATCTGGTCCCATGGATGCTGTATTCTTAGCTTTGGAGAGTGTGTTTTTACCTGTGTGGCCATTATTACTGGAATTTGGCAATCTTCCGGTATTGAGATGGGCCATTTAGGGGGTGAGAGGGGGGTGAAGCTGGCACTGAATCAATCTGCCAGGATATTGGCAATATCCTTGGGATCGGTATATTTAATGCCATTCTGTTGTAGCTCAGAACATATCTGAGCATTGCCATTTAGATTCTTGACATAGTTATAGAATGCCTTGTGGTTGTCTTTGGAATCTTTGGCAATTTTATTTTCGTAACTAGCTTTGGAGGATTTTATGAGGGATCTCAGCTTCTTACTGAGGCTGGAAAGGGAGTTTTTTGCATCCTGGGATTTTCCTCTTTTCTGCAACAGTTTCTTCCTTTTGTTGTAAAGTTTGTTTATGGAAGGGGACCACAAGATTGGCTTCCTTTTTTTGGAGGAGAGCATCTTGGTTCTATTTGGGATGGTACGATTCATGCATGAGTGGATGTGATCGTACAGTGCCTTAGTGTTGGACTCAGCAATCGAACTTTCAGTTCCTGTCTGCATGGGTGTTATGAAGTATGTAACTTCTGACTTGAGTAGCAGGACGTTGGCTTTGGAGAAGTTTTTTATGGAGGTTTCCTTACTAGGGGTGGGATGTGGATGATAAGGGTGATTAGCTTATGGTCTGATCTGACCAACGAGGGGGTGACCATAGCTGTGGAGCATCGATTTCCCATGTTGGTAATGACCAGGTCTAGGATATTGGAGCCCCTGGTGGGACTATGGATTAGTTGATCCAGGGCATTGGAATTTATGAATTGCAAGAACTGTTGGGCAAAGGTGTTGGTACACGAGTAGTTTTCCCAGTTAATGGTAGTTGAAATCACTCAGTATTAGGGTGTTTGGTTGTATATTAATATTTTCCAGTATGTTTAGAAAGGTGTAGTGAGAATCTTGGGGCATGGTGGGGAATCTGTAGGAAGCTACAATTTGGATTTTAGTCTTACCTGGTGTTAGTTGCACCTGGAGAATTTCAGATGCATTGTGTTGGGCAACTAACCTGGTGGTGTGAATATCCTTGGTGAATATGTACACTCCTCCACCTTTAGTGTTTCGATCCTGGTTTGGTGGCCAAAAAGTGTGGTAAGAGTTGTAGCCTGGTATTGCAGGGTGTTCTCTGGAACCTTGAACCAGGTCTCAGTTACTGCACAAATATCGATGTTCTCCATTTTTAGGAGTCCCTTGAGAGAGTGCATTTTGAGATTTAGACTTCTAGAATTGAGTAGCATTACCTTCAGATTTTGCATCCTTGTACCTGTTGTGGTGGTTTTGTCCTTTGAACTTTGCCTAAAAAAGGCACTATAGGGGTGGCAAGAGCCTTAACCAGTAACCTGAATCCCAGAGGCGACAGATGCAGACCATCTCTGGCAAAGCATCATGGTCTGTCGATCATGTCGTCCCAGGCAGACAGATACTGGATCCCCTTTAAATGACACCAGAAGCTTAGCCAACTGTTGAAGTCAATCATTTTGTCCTTGTATTGTGATATCATTCTGGGTGAAGGCAGGATGCTACTCAGGGCTAGGGTCATACCTGCCTGGTCCACATGATCCGAGAGCTCTTCCATGTCTCTTTCCATGTAGTCCAGGGAGGTACGTCTTAAGTAATTCACTCCAACATGGACAATGACAGAGTAATATTTGTACTTGTGAAGTGACTTGAGTGCATGAATTATGTGGTGGATCCTGGCACCTGACAGGCAGCTCACTGTAATTTTCTCCTTTTTCAGCCTGGTGAGTGGGACATCAGTGTGCCTGACTATAGAGTCATCTATGACTAAAGTGTTAGGTACATTAACTTGCCTTAGGGGCTGTTGCTGGGTGGCACACTGGTGTTGCAAGCTATGTGACACTTTGGTTGTGATTGGTGTTTGTTTGCATTTCAGCTTCAGAGATCCTTGTTGCTTGGGCAGGTTAGAGTTAAGCACCTCCGCATATGTGGATTTAGTGTTGCTATGTGTGGGTGTTGGTGGTGTGAGTTTAGGAGGGCTATGTGTTGCTTGAGGTGTAGAGTGGATGTTAACCTTCTCCTCTTGACTGTTTAGCACAATCTTGGGAGGAGAGAGCTTTGCTTCCAGTTTGGAGCCAGGTTAGATACGAGGAATCGGTGCCTAATACACCCTTCTGAAAGTCACACTATAATGAGCATGGCGTAGGTGTAATGATACACTGACAGCTATGCAACCAGTCTAAACATAAAAATAATGCCAGAATCTTTACACATAATGCATTTGCATAAATAATATTCAGGTAAAAGCATGACTACAGTATTTATTGAACCATATTAATGCTAGTATCCTTGAACAGAATGTATTCATTTGTGTAAATATTCATGTAAAAGCACAACTGTAGTAGTTACTGAAATGTAAATATTAGTTATAATGTAACCTGAATGTAAATGTTGATTGGAAGTGTAACTCTGAGGAGTCTCTGTTTTGTAAAAAGTGTATTGAGAAGTCGTTCCTGCCTCTTGGCCAGGGTTGTGGCTGAAACCATCTTTGGAACAGTTCACTTACCTTATTAAAACAGTTAAATCAATAAATCAAAAGAGCAATTAAATGTGCTAGACTCTGTGTATAATGAAATCAGACTCTGTGTATAATGAAATCAGATGTCTAGAAGATGTCTAAGAAAAATGTCATGCAAAAATAAAAAAATAACCAGGTACCATGCTTTAGTCCCCAAAGAAGGATTTCACCAGATTGCTAAAGGATTGCAAAAATGGTTACAAAAAACAAGATCCTATAATTTATACTTTTATTTAAATGCCCCCCCCACCTTGTTATCAATGCTAGGATTCCTACTTGTTAAGGTGCAGTTGTTTATGATCATTGCATGTAATGCTTTTGTTTTTAACTTTCATGATGAGAGATGCCTCTGCAATACATGTTAGTGACTCCCTGGGCTTGTGCCTAAGTGGGCCCAGTGCACATCCTTAGTATGGAGAGAAGAACCTACTAGAAGGGACTTATAAAAGCTAACATTGCTAAAAAGTAATAAGAAGACGATTAAGGCAAGTACAGGATTAATGAACACCAAAGATTAGCTACAAACCATAATTATCAGTTAAACACAATGAAAAGTAATAACTCTGCTTGTTTACTAGCAAAGAACAGTAGACATACACAACAGAAAGGTACACCTTGAACAGCCAGTGGGAGACAGCAACAGATTTTTTTTCCCAATCTGTCTATGTTTTTGGATCCTGTTCAGCAGCACATCAGTCGTGGCACTTTAGGACTGATGCTAAGCAGACGAAAGAGTCTGTGTCTGGATCCCTTATAAGGATGTGTCATATGATGGATGAATTGTTTATATGGGTGACGGTGCTTTTCTCTGAGGACCCCAAATTAGTGGGCAACCACATACAAACAGCATTATTTTTGATGAGCTCAAGCAGGAGGAGAACTCAGAAATTTGCCATATTTGTCTCAGATAAGCATTTTACCACTTTTTATGGGCAGATGTAAGGTTAATGTCTACTTAGATGGACTTCATGAGACTGAAAGCATTTGCAAAGGAGGAATTTTTCAGAGAGGAAATGGAAAAGCAGAAAGACTAATTTCTGCCCATCTTTAGAACAGGGACTTTCATTTTTTCTTCAGTTTAGCCAAGGATGAAGATTTCATTGTACGAGTGAGACAATCCATGCCTACCCAAACCTTTAGAAATGCTGCTGCATTGCTCCTGTAAGAAGGTAGTCATCATAACAGACTCACAGCCAACTCTAGATAACAAACAAGGTTAGAGTGTAAAGTAAAGGTAACTATGGAAACTAATATTGTCATACCAAGGGTGAGGTTACTGTCAGGATTAAAACTAGCTTCTACACCATACTCATGTGCACCAACTTGTTGAACAAGTTCTCAAAATCCAATGACATGAAGGCCAAGGGCCCAACCACAGTAACGGGAGAGACAGCAGGGACTGAATCAGTCCTCACCAGTGAGTGGCCAACCATTCAGAAGAAAGTAGGAGCAGATCCTCTGGATGAGTATAGATCCCAGAAAGTGTCTCAAACACTCAGGAGTTGTCTTTTGGTCTGGGACATTTAACAGCATATTAACCATAGCTTTAATGAATGCAAGTAATCAAAACTCAACAAAAATACTTCCATAGTACATGCATAAATGGTGTCTGCATACAAAAGGTTGAAACATCATTTAGCTGAAACAAAAAAAAAAATTGGTTGGCAATACATTTAAACACTATTTTTTGCTTATATGCTTTTCTCCCTTGACTTTCGCGCCACCAATGGACTCCATATATATTAACTCTGAGGTCACATGACCTTGGAGGTAAGGGTAAAGTAATTCAATGCCAAAAACAATCTCTTTCACTTTACTGGGACTTCAAGATTAGCAAACATGTTATAAACTGACACAGCAGGTGTGCAAAATAGTTAAAATTATTTATGTGAGTTAAATTGTCATACTTGTCTCTGACAAAATATTTTAGACTATTATCTTATTGATCTGATCTTGAAGTCTTACCTACATAGCAGAGTTCCCAGGGATATAAGCAGTGCAGTTGATCACTGCCTTCTATCATGCTTGGGCAAAGTTTATTAAAATATGTGCACATAAACTGAAGAAACAAAGATTATGAATGCCACCCTATACCCGCAGCTAATGGGTTTTATAAAGGACGTGAGCTACTTCTGCACTCTTCTTAGTGAATCAGTGGGCCATGTCACGGTGAAGGCTTTCTAACAGCTGTCAATCAGTCAAATTATTCTGAAGTATATGGCACTCCTCCCTATAATGCTAATAATATTAAAGATGTATCTAATTCATACATTCACTCTACAGTTTCTTGATGGATTCTGATGTGGCAGAATTACAGCTCTCTGTGTGGGCAGGTTTAAGTATTTCAATCATCGCTGCGCTCTGTGTGGGCATGTTTAAGTATTTCGATCATTGCTGATCACCTTGAGACCTTCTTTACTAACAGGTTTACTCAGAGCACAGAGGTTAGTCATCTTAGGGTCAAATAGGTACTCAAGTTGAGTGTAAATCTGTCTGAACTTTATCAATCACCCTTCTGTCCACAAGTTACAATCTGGCAGAGGGATATTAGTTTAATGGGTGAAATCCAGAAGTAGAAATTCCATGTGTAAACGTTTTTTTTTTTTGGATATTCCTTAGCGATGTACAGAATGGTCCACTAAAACTGTGTTGCTATGAAATTCTCCAAGTGCAACTAACACTAGGTAAGACTGCAATCCAAATTGTAGCTTGCTACAGATCCCCCACCATACCCCAAGATTCTCACTACACCTTTCTAAACATACTGGAAAATATTAAGATAGAACCAAACACCCTAATACTGGGTGATTTTAACTACCCTGCCATTAACTGGGAAAACTACTCATGTCCCAACACCTTTGCGCAACGGTTCTTGGAATTCATAAATTCCAATGCCCTGGATCAACTAATCCATAGTCCCACCAGGGGCTCCAATATCCTAGACCTGGTCATTACCAACATGGGAAATCAATGCTCCATACCTATGGTCACCCCTCGTTAGTCAGGTCTGACCATAAGCTAATCACCCTTAACATCCACATCCCACCCCACCCCCAGTAAAGAAACCACCATAAAAAGCTTCTCCAAAGCCAACTTCATGCTACTCAAGTCAAAAGTGACAAACTTCATGACACCCATGCAGATGGGAACTGAAAGTTCAACTGCTGAATCCTTCACTAAGGCACTGTACGAGCACATCCACTCATGCATGAATCGTGCCATCCCAAATAGAACCAAAATGCTCTCATCCAAAAAAGGAAGCCAATCTGGTGATCCCCTGCCATAAACAAACTTTACAACAAAAGGAAGAAACTTTTGCAGAAAAGAGGAAAATCCCAGGATGCAAAAACTCCCTTACTAGCCTCAGTAAGAAACTGAGATGCCTCATAAAATCCTCCAAAGCTAGTTACGAAAATAAAATTGCCAAAGATTCCAAAGACAACCACAAAGCATTCTATAACTATGTCAAGAATCTAAATGGCAATGCTCAGATCTGCTCTGAGCTAAAACAGAATGGCATTAAATATACTGATCCGAAGGATATTGCCAATATCCTGGCAGATCGATTCAGTGCCAACTTCACCCCCCTCTCACCCCCTAAATGGGCCATCTCAATACCGGAAGATTGCCAAATTCCAGAAATAACGGCCACACAGGTACAAAATGCACTCTCTAAAGCCAAGAATACAGCATCCATGGGACCAGATGACATCCCGGGCTGTGTACTACATGAATTACAATATGAACTGGCACCTCACCTAAGTGTCATGTTTAATCATAGCCTCACCTCAGGTTTCGTGCCCACTGAGTGATGCAGAGCTACAGTTATCCCAATCCACAAGGGGGGATCCACCTTGGATCCCGGAAACTACCGTCCCATCAGTCTGACAAGCCTTATCTGCAAGGCCATGGAGCGTATTATCATGGAACTTATAAACAAAGACATTGGCAACCTTCAGACACTGGACCCCACCCAGTTTGGGTTTGTGAAGGGCCAATCTTGTCTCCTGAACCTGATTGACTTCTTTGAATCAGTCTCCAGAGCCATGGACAAGGGTAAGGTGGTCCACACAGCCTATCTAGACCTTGCCAAGGCCTTTGACACAATCCCCCACTCTGGAATCATAGATAAACTTACTAAGTTGGGCATTAATCCCTATGTCACCCAATGGGTTGCTAAATGGCTTACTGATAGAACCCACACTGTAAAAGTAGCAGACTCCAAATCCAGCTCCAGACAAGTGACAAGTGGAGTACCTCAGGGTTCAGTCCTGGGGCGCTCTTGTTTGGCATCTACTTCTCTGAAGTACAGGTCAACACTAAGGGACTCTGGCTAACAAAGTTTGCAGATGACTGCAAACTGGGAGCCATTATTGAATCCCCAAATGATGTGGATACTCTACAAAAGGGCCTTACAGAAACAGATGCTTGGTGCCAGAGCCATGGGCTCAAGCTCAATGCCAAGAAATGTATTGTTATCCCTTTGGGAAAAAACATGTATCCATGAATTACCATATAGGTGGCAGTACACTAAACACAGAAAGTGTGATAAGAGACTTAGGGACACAGGTGGACAGTGGTCTCACCTTCGATAACCACATCGCCACAACAGTCAGGAAATCCTTCTATGTGGCACACCTCATCACGAAGGGCTTTTCATCCAGAAAAAGGAGGTCATTGTCCCACTGTACTCATCCCTCATTAGACCCATTATAGAATACAATGCCCCATTTGGTATGTACCTCTCAAGACAGCTGCAACAACTGGAAAGGCCTCAGAAATACCTCACTAAAAGAATCACAGGCCTAAAGCAGATGCCCTATGCTGACCGCCTTAAAAAACTCCAGCTATACTCTGTCGCATATCGTCTACTCAGAGGCGATCTCTGCTTAACATACAAGGCCATGTCAAATCCAGAGCTGTTGGACATGCTACACTTAAAGAAATCCCAATCCCTCAGAGCTACACGCTCCAGGGATCTAAACCTTGTCATCACAATAAACAAAACATGCTGGAGGGATAGGTTCCTGACCCAGAGACTCCCCAGACTCTGGAATAGATTGCCCATACATGTCAAGCAGAGTGCCTCTTTGGACCTCTTCAAGAGGAACCTTGACGACTGGATGGGAGAAAGGAAATTCACCCCAGGGGTCACGTCAGTAGCCCTGCTAGACAGGGGTCCAGGAAAGTAAATAATGTGGGAAGAAATAGCCAGGGAATTGTTATGGCTAGGCTTGTATAGGCCCTAGGGCTGATAGCCTAGTACCAACCTATGAACCTATGAAGAAATATAACAATATAGTGGTGGTGGTTCGGTTCTGTGGCATGTGTAACACCTTTTAGTAATATTATAACATTATTCTAGGTATGTATAAGAAGTCAGGATTCTGTTTTCCAAGTTCTGTGTTTTCCATGTCAATGATTTGCAATGTGTACCCCATTATAACTAGGGATTTCTTGTTTTCTTATATTAACGCAGGAATTTAAAAATAGAGCAGTACAAGTCTGATCTTTAGAAACTTGGTCCCGCATACTCATCTTGAGAAGTTATTTACAGCATACTCTTCAACATTAACTGGCAGGTTAAAAATAAAGTGCTGGAAAATTAAAATGCCCCCTCATGGATATGAGGGTTAAGAATTACTTTTTGAATGAGAGTTAAAATTTGCAATCACTCTCAGTGCAGTATTTTTTACAGATGGGAACCTTATGCAGCATTTTACAACCTTCTCATATCTGAGGTCTTTCTTGTCAATGCAGCTTCCAGTACGGCACCATGAGAAACAGAACGACTGACCACCTAGAGAGCTGATCTGTCTGCCTGTAAGGGAAGGATCAAAAAGCAGTCAGTGTCGGACTGACCAATGGTGGAGGCCAGTGGTAGTGGAACACATGAGGTGGTAAAAGGATGGCTTATTGGATCATTTTGCCCAAGGGGAGCTGGCTGAGCATTTCCTGATGCAAGAGCAGTGTTGAAGAGGTAAAAATGTTCCTCACTCATACTTCACCATTATGGGGTTAAAAGTCAAGCTTCTCACTGCTGGGTGCCTCTGCACTCTCAATCACTAAGACAAGCCCCTCCTTCTACTACTACAAATCCTACTAGGTCATCTTAGTGTCCATCATGTAGTACAAGACCATTCAGTCTTTTATAGTAAAACTCAGCTCCTCTCTCTCTCTCTCTCTCTCTCTCTCTCTCTGTTCAGTTCACTAGCCAGCTCAGGTCAATATTAAGGACAAGGAAACCCCAAAACTGATCCAGTACTATAATGAACTACATTTACCAACTTCCCAGGAAATGAAAGACAATGATTTTGAACTGCATTTTATTCTAGTAGTGATCCCCGCAGTATTCCACACCACTCCAGTTTTAGACTTAGTCACTCTCCCCTGACCACCACTCATTGCCACTATCCACTCACTTTACCTTGTTCACCTACATATTTCAGGTCAGTTTTCCCACCAGCCTTCTATGTGGTACAGTACTGAAAGTTTTGATTAAATCCAAATAAAGTATTTCAATCTTGACATTAATAAAGTACTGATTTCCTAAATACTATATGCAAATTAAAGAGAAGTAAGACATTTTAGTGTGTGTGTGTGTGTGTGTGTGTGTGTGTGTGTGTGTGTGTGTGTGTGTGTGTGTGTGTGTACTCGTGCACATGAGTGATGCAGTAGAAAGGCCTGGCAATGTACTCCTGCTTCATCCCTTTTCTAGTAAACCCCATGGATGATGGTGGCTTTTTTCAGGTTCATTATACCAGTCAGCAACTTGTAAGGGTTGATGGAATATAGTAAAACGACAGATTAAAGTTTTGCAGTATATATATACAAAGGAATATAATAGAGACAAGAATATTGTATGTGTGACAGTAGGGAGAGATCAATACGTACTGCATATAAGAATAAACACATTCTTTGAAATAAAAACAAAGGCCATTTATTCTTGGAATAAATAAACAGTGGTTGCACTACTTCAAACTTATGCTAATAAAGTAAATTAAGCTAAAATGCCCACAGTATAATTATAAGTAAGATATCAGATGTCAAGTTTTTAGGCAGTATTGAAAATAATGACGCTTGTATTCATTCATAAAAAAATGGTTTAGCTTCTTTTTCAAAGTACATTTTCCTAGAGTTTCCTGATAGTTTGAGGTAATGACTTTCAAGTTGTAAACGCAAGGCTTTGAGAATCCTTTTTCTCTTATTGCTTTGGAGATGTGTGGCCTTGACAGCAATATTACATTGTTTGTTGATGAAAAAGAAATCATTGTAAATTATGTCTAATTACCTGTAGCAAATTTACTATGATTTTAAACAAACACTGCAGCTCAGTAACAAAAATAGAACAACCAAGTAAATGTAAACCAAAAGCAATGATAAAAAAAAGTTTCTAAAATCCTTACAGTTGCAAATCAGAAGAAAATATCCATATATAGCTTCAAAATGAACAAAAGCTCAATACATCAAGTGGTGATAGGTGCTTTCTTATAATGATCTACGCCTCCAAACATGTTGTCAGTAGTCAGGAGCCAATAAGGACAGAAGTACTGATGAGGAAGTATTCCAATCTACTGAACCTCCAAAAATATCCAGTCTATAGAATTCCATAACCTAGTTCACAAAAACACATGCAAGAAAAGACCGCAAACCAGTTAAGTACTACAAATCGTCAAAGTGATTCCACAAGGGGCAACTAGACTTTCACAATTAGATGCAACTCTACTGAAGAAAGGCCACACTGACAGAATATATCCAAGTAGTCCTGCATGAATATACTACAAAATTGTTGCTGCTACCAGGAATAAAGCAGTCCCAAAGTGCATCACCTTAAAACAAAACAAAACAAAAAAAACATAAAAAACAACCACCACCACAAACATGCAGAGTCCAACTGATTCAAAGTAATAATGTTGCAGCAGTGCTGTGGAGTTACAAAGGATGCCAAAAATGCTAGTTGATGGGAAGAGTTTACTTCAGCACATAAGTATTCCATTATAATCACCATTTTCAACTGCAGCAACACAGCTATAGACTTCGATAAATACATCCCTTGAGGGGAAGCCATTTTTATTCTCTTCTTGGAACTATGAACCACAGATCTGCACATTTAACCAAAAAATCCAAATGCAGTCTAACCTAAAGAAGTTCACATTTACTTACTAAAAGAACAACCACATAACTGTCTACAAAGACGTAATGCAAATCTAGACATATTAATGCAGATCATGTCTACTCATAGATAACAAACACTTAGATTATACAAAAGTAAAAAATGGATTTTATTAGGTGACATACATGAAGAAACAGTCATACAAATGTTATATCACAGCTGCATATTTACTGTCCACTGAAATGATCCTGTATAGCTTGTTTAAATGCATAGCTCTTTGAGACAGACTTTAGACTAAAATGAACACTGTTCCTAAATTTATGTACATAGTTTGAGTTGCATGCATCTGATACCTATTTGTGGATCTGGTGTACAAGACAACAAGTAGAGGATCAAAATGCTCGACAAGCCTTATGTCATGTTAATGCATTGGTCAGCACCTAGTATGTGATGGTGTGTATTGGCCTATGGACAAATTTTAGCTGTACAGAAGATGGGCAATGCTTACATTTAAGGAAGTTGTAGACAACAGTGCATCAAATCTAGAGCATTTCTCCCCGGGCCTCCGCTGAAAACAGGCTCTGTGGAATCTAGTCAGACTTTCCCGGTCAACAAATGTTAAATAAAATAAATAAATAAATAAAATAAAATCCATTATGACCTGCAGTAAGTCTAAAATTTCTTCTGTGTTTTAATTCAGGTTTGTGCATTACTGATTACTTTAGATAACAGGAATACAGAACTCAAGAGAAAAAGAAGTAATTATATTTCCTCAGTGATTTGCCTTGCACCAGGGAGAAGGAATGATTTAAGCTTGCAAAGACACTCTAGTGTCTTCTTGGTATTGGTTAAGACAGAATTTATGTGGAAGAAAAATTTGCTCTGGTTATCGATAACACCAACCAGTTTAGAGGGGTAGTGGAGTCTACTACTTCAATTTCTGAACACCAGTCAGACATGTTAAAGGAGGCAAATGAAGTAAAAATGAGCAATGCATTATCTAATCCAAATCTGACAGTGAATAACACAGCCTTTGTTCTTTCAGCACAGATAAAAGCCATGACTGTAAAAAGCTGAAGTTCTACTGTAGCTTAGTATTAACAAGAGACAACAGCTGCTATTAACTTGCTTCTTCTCAAAGTCATCCTTCTCCTTGAATATTCATGAGCATAATTTCTTTCAGACTCCATGAGGATGGAACTTCCTGCATATCCATCTTCCTGTCTAATATTTGTATTTTCCTTCATCCTTAAAGCTTGAGGCCTGACTCCAGAATCAACACCCACAACATTTTAAAAGTAACATCTCCATTATCCTTTTATCAATCTCTTCATCCAATTATGCCACAATAATTATGCTTTCCTCAAATACTGCCATTCCCCTCTTCTTTTACATTCTTTTTTCCTCCTAAAGATCCTAAACTTTGATGGCAACATACCTCATTGCAGTCTCTGGTGGTCCATTGTTTCCATAATGTGGGCAATTTTCAAATATCTGAATAGTAGTGTGTGAATTATACCAGGGTTCTGTGCTGGGACCTCACCTGTTTTGCTTCTATTTTCTGAAGTAAAAGCCAATACCAAAGGGTTCAGGCTGACTTACTTTGCAGACAACTGCAAGCTAGGAGCAGTCATTGAATCCCAAAATGACAGCCATCTTGCAGGAAGGTCTGTCTCAAATAAATATCTGCTGCCAAAGTCATGGACTGAAACTAAATGCCAAAAATGCATTATTGCATCCTTTGGGAAGTCATCTACCCCAGGGAAGTAATGTGACATACCTCCTCTGGGCCAGTAATCAAGTTGCCTCAGTCCTCACCACTGACATTAGTGAGGGACATTCACTTGTAACAAAAAAGATGCACCCAGTATTTTCAGATGCAGCTCTCTGCAACAGGCACACTTTCCCATAAGAGCACACAGGGAACACACTTCCATCCTGGGGTTGGGTTTCACTCTCTCTCTCTCACCAGGGCTCAAATAAGACTCCACACTGACCACAGTTGTACAGTTGAGTCCTCAGCTGAGTGTTCCAAGCCAAGTCCTCCACCACCATCTCTGTGAAACAAATGCTCCGTGTCCCAGCGCCAAGCAACTTACACACACACACACACACACACACACACACACACACACACACACACACACACACACACACACACACACACACACACACACACACACACACACACACACACACCTGGGAAAAGCTGGCACAGATTTACAAACTATGCCCCCTCTGCCCAGACACTAGAACACTCCAAAGCCAGCTACTCTAAGGCTCTTACAAGGGTACCCAATTATACTGAGTAAAATGTATGCTAATACAAATAGTAGTGTTTGACCAATGCAGAAAGGATTTCAGGAGCGGCTACATCATGACCAAATAATTATAAGTACTCTCAAAAGTTAAACTATTCTCTAAAAGACCAGCCACAATGAAAACTTTAAATACATTTCATAATAAATAATAAAAGAACATGAAAATACTAAATATTTACAAAAAACACCAGAGTTTCAATCACAGGAAATATTTTAAATAACACTGATGGAAAGATTCACACAGATACAGGAAAACAATGCTTAACTAATCTCACTATATTTTTCTGATGCATTAAAGAATTACTGCTCCTTACTTTACTTACTAGAATAAGGTAAGATGATGTAGGTGAGTGGTCTTCCTTGTCAGTTTTCACAAACAGACTGCCCTGAGACTTTTGTCTCTAGTATTAAAACATCATTTCAGTGCTGGATTACAGAATGACATCACATGCATCTGGTTATCTGAATTCTGGTTCTCACACTACCCCCTTTAATATAAACTGAACCAGAATGTAGCACATATGTGTTCTACTACACACACACACACACACACACACACACACACACACACACACACACACACACACACACACACAGCTTTGTTCAGATGTTATATAGCATCTGGAAGCTATAAAACCATTTCAGAAGCTCCCCCTTCCAGGGTAGAAATTAGTTCACCACTAAGGACAATACAGTAGGATTCCTAGTACTGCTTTTAAACAGCCACTTTGTTTATGGCTACAGTCAGAAATGTAGGATATAGTCTTTATGGCCTATACCAGATAATTTAATTTCAGACTATTTTTCAAAGTTAACTGGACTGAGATTAACCTCTTCTCTTCCAGTATCCTGTTAAATTATATACATTTCAACAGTCACAATACAGTCTGGCATACAGGTGTGTTTCTTTTCTGTCTGGCAGGTCCCACTGTTGGTACATTTTTCAACACAAGCATCTGTACAAATCAGCTTGATATACAAATGGCATATAATTCTTCACAAAACTCCAGCTAGCTATGCTGGCATATGATGCACATCTACTGCCCTACTTCTCCTGGCATAGCTGGCAATACCTCACATCATCACATCTCTTCTCCCTTTGAAGACTCAAGCTAGTTTTTCAGTGACCCTTGAGAAACATGCCTTGAAGGACATGAGCCTGTTTGGGAACACATTAACCCATACCCTGTGTCTTAAGAACCCATCCGCATTGGCATTGCTTATCCCACTATAGTGATGCCCTGTCATGTCACATGCCTGCAACCCTAGGCTCCACCTTAATAACTTGGCATTTTGCTAGGTGGCTCAGTGTAGCCATTAGAGCCCCTCAGACTCCTCCTGCCAGCCACTGCAAATATTCAGCATCAGGGCCTCATTATCATTGTAAGGCTTCATCATGTTAACATGGTACAATTTGTGCCACTACCTCCTGCCTAGCAGGTTTATCCTGTAGTTAACATCACTTGCTTACCACCTCAAAGGGTCCCTCCCAACCTGTCTGCAGCTTACCGTGTCTGACAGGAATGATCACCATAACCTGCTGTCCTGCAGCTTACTCTCGGGTTCAAGAATTCCTGTCATACCAGACCTTTTTCTGCTGTGGGCTTCTGCCAGGTTCTCCGGTGCCAAACCCATAAGCTCCCTAAAGCCTTGTCTGAGGTTTAGAACATATGCCACAACAGACACCTTATGGTATTCACACTCACTCTCCCATTCATCACGAATCAAATTTAAAGGCCTCCTCACCTTATGCCCATACAGTAACTCAAAGGGTGAAAAACATGTGGATTCCTGGGGTATCTCTCTCTCTGTATGCAAACAGCAGATGGGGCAAATATTTACCCCACTCTCTCTTAAACTGGTCTGCAAATGTTGTAGCATGGTCTTTAGTATAGAGTTTAACATTTCCACAGGGGTGGTAGGGGTGGTCTTTAGGTGCTTCATCCCACAGTGCTCCCACAGGCAAGTCAGCAGGTCTGACATGAAATTGGCACCTCTGTTAGTCAGTATTTCTCTCAGGAAATCTAGCCTGCTGAAAATCTCCAACAAAGTATTTGCCACCTTCTCTGCCTCGGTGGAGGACTGAGTCACCACCTCAGGGTATTTAGTAGCAATCTACTATCATGAGGGTATACTTCTTCCCTGTGGAACTTGGGGTACTTAGAGGCCCCACAATATCCATAGGTACCCTCTGAAATGGATCCTCAATCATAGGCAAAGGCATCAAAGGAGCTTTGACCTTGTCTACTACCTTGCCTACTTTTTGGCACTGCTCACAGGTCCTGCAGTACCCTGTTACATCCCTTGTAATCCCAGGCCAATAAAAGTTCTGCATACTACATCTCTTGGTATGCATTATGCCCACATGACCTGCAAATGAATGTCATGGGCTATTGGTGAAAGCACCGGATGGAAAGCTCTGGGCACTACCAGCTGCTGTATTACCTCAACCTCTAGCCATCCCTCGGAGTTCCACTCTCTGTACAGTAACTCTTTGTTCCAGAATACATACTCCCATTTTCCATGAGAATCAGGTGCCTCCCTTGCTACCTCTCTTAAGC
The DNA here is from genome assembly GCF_019279795.1 of Protopterus annectens. NCBI lineage: Eukaryota > Metazoa > Chordata > Ceratodontiformes > Protopteridae > Protopterus > Protopterus annectens. The sequence continues at coordinate 187,635,928 of NC_056735.1, forward strand.
CTCTTAGTGTAGTGTCCGAGAGCTGAGCCTGTTTTAGCTTTACCTTTGTGACCCTTCTCAGCTCCCCTTTCACAGGATGTCTGATAACCTGTGACAGTGGTGCCTCACTATCAGCATGGGTACTGCTACTCACCTGTGCCCATGCAGTCACAATGTCCTAGGGAACATCAGTACCTACCAGCAGCTGTGGCTCAACTTCAGGTTAGCTCCCTCCCTGAAATAGCCACCTCACCAGCCCTGGCTTCAGGTGTGGGGTCTGTCTGGGTCTCCCCCAGACTAGTAGCCCTATATGTCTGTCTCCAAGCCTAACTGCATTTAACTGCATGCACACAAGGTACTGCATTATCAAAATAATTCCCTATCAGGACATCAGCAGGGATATCCTCAAACACACCTACTTGCTTGCTTCCTTTTCCACCCTCCCAGTCAAGATAAACCTGGGCCAAAGCCATTTGGAGTGGGGTTCCTCCTAAAGCTCTGACTGGACTGGACTGCTCAAGCAAGTACTGTTCCTCTTTAACCACTGTAGGCTTCACAATGGTTATGTTGGAGGGTGTCTCTCTCTTAGCAGTGGCCTGTTTTTATCCACTAAGACAGGATATAAACTTTGGTGATAGTATGGTACCCATGTTTTCCCCAGACAACTTACCACTGGCATACTGTTATTCCTACTTCCTGGCTCCCCCTCCTTTTCTTCTCCACCTTGCTTCCATGGACATCTGTATGCTATATGGTCCCACTGCTTACATTTAAAACTTCCAACCCCTTGATCCTGGCTGTGTACCTGAACAAGTGGCTTCCCCCATTACTTGTGGAGTCTGTTGGTGTGGTTTAGGCTGCCACCATGGGTTTCCTTATGTCTATGTGCAGCACCGGGTATCCCCTTCTTGTGCAGTAATGCCCTGCTGGCTAAGCAGAAATCCCCTTTTTTCCCTCAGCTCATCTCCAGAGTTACAATCCATGTCTGACAGCCAGATTCTCATGTCCTCAGGCAAAGTGTTAAGGGCAGTTCCCCCACCAAAAGGTCCACCAGCCTTTCCATTCACCCACCTATGAAAATAAGTGCTTAACTCAGCAATAATCACATACACTTCACCTCCCTTGTCTCTGTGCTCATAAAACTTTTCTCTGCAAGCTTCATGTGTTAATTTAAAACATTCCAGTAAACATTGTTCAACTAATCAGTATTAGACAATTTAGAAAAAGCAGTTACAGCTTTGCCATAGAGTAAGGGGGTGAGGAACCATATCCAGAGCCCTTGGTCAACTTTATACTGTTCATATACTCTTTCAAATATATGAATAAAACTATCAAAATTATCACCCTCTATAAAAACTGTGGAAAAAAATGACTGACCTTTATTGCTTCTGGGGTTTGGTTATTTCCTTTCCCATTACCCCCATGACCCTGGTGAAGAGTCAGAATCTACCTCTCATGTTGGCACTGTGTGTTTTTCATTTTCTTCAGCTTCCAAATGCTGCAGTCTTTGCTGATTCTAATTCCAAATGTTTGGCCTGCAGTTCAAGTCTCTAACTCCAGACAGATTTTTAAGTCTTCTGAGGAAAATGTGAACTGTCCTGTTTCTGAAGGCTGAAAATTTCCATTGCCAAACTGGTTATCCTCCTGGTTGCTGATCTGAGCTACAGGTGTTACCTGAATTAAATCATTTCTTTAGTCAAGTTGGCATGAACCAGTCCTTTGGTTTCACACACCTTGGCCAAGTGGTTCTTTGTCAACTTGCCATAATCCTCTGCTGACATCTTTGTCTACTTTTCTTGACTAAACTAAACTAACAAAAAATAAATAAAACTGTTGTGAAAATTAAACTATATATGCTTACCTTGTGGTTGCTGAGAATGCACACACCTTCAGTGACAACTGCCTACAGGCTACACAATTTCAATTAATATCTGCACCACTGCTCACCAATATGTGACATCCCTCCTCTGGGCCAGTAATCAAGGACCCTCAATATTCACCACTGATATTGGTGAGGGATGTTCACTTGGAAAAGAAACAGATACACCCAGTATTTTCATATGCAACTCTCTTTACTAAGCACAATATTCCTTAAGAGCACACAGGGAACACACTACCTTCCTGGGGCTGTGTTTCCCTCTCTCTGACCAGGCCCCAAATAAGACTGCTCACTGACCACAGCGGCAGAGTTGTGTCCTCAACTGAGTGGTCCAAGCCAAGTCCTACACCACCCTCTCTGTGAAACCAATGCTCTATGTCCCTACTACAAGCAGCTGGACACACACACACACACACACACACACACACACACACACACACACACACACACACACACACACACACACACACACACACACAGAGTTTTGATTTTCGTGTGCGTACACACACACACACACACACACACACACACACACACACACATGGGAAAGGTTGGCACAGATTTACCAACTATGCCCCTCTCCTCAGACTATAAGGTAGATACTACCACCAGAACACTCCAAAGCTAGCTACTCTAAAGCTGTTACAAGAGTATCCAATTATACTGAGTAAAATTAATACTAATACAAATGGTAGTGTTTGACCAATGCAGCAAGGTTTTCAGGAGTGGCCACAGGGTCACCAAATAAATATAAGTACTCTCAAAAGTTAAAATATTCTCTAAAGAAACAGCCACAATGAAAAGTTTAAATGCATTTAATATTAAATGATAAAAGAACATGAAAATACTAAATGTCTATTTACAATAAACACCAGAGCTTCAAATCAAAGGAAATATTAAAAATAATTGCTAGAAAGATTCACACAGATACAGAAAAACAAAACTTAACTAACCTCACTATATTTTACTGACTGATTTAAGAATTGCTGTTCCTGACTGATTAAAGAATTGATGTTCCCTAGTTCACTTACCAGAGCAAGGCAAGATGATGTAGGTAGGTGGTTTTCCTTCTTGTCAAGTTTCACAGACTGCCCTGAGACTTCTGTCTCATCTAGTATTAAACATCATTTCAGTGTTGGATTAAAGAATGACATCACATACATCTGGTCATCTAACGTCTGGTTCCCACACTACTCCCTTTACTATAAACTGAACCAGAATCTAGTACATACATGTCATAATGCATGCACATTGAGCTTTGCTAAATTGTGTTATAGCATCTGGAAGCTATAAAACCATTTCAAAAACTTCCACCTTTCAGGGATAGCAATCAGTTCACCTCTAAGGGTAGTACAGTAGGATTCTTAGTCCTAGTTTTCACAGCCATTTTGTCTCTGGATGCAATAAGAACTGTAATCTTTATGGCCTAAACCAGGTAATTTAATTTCAGACTATTTTTCAAATTTAGCTGGACTGAGATTAACCTCTTCTCTTCCAGTATCCTCTGTTAGAATATATTCATTTCAACAGTTACAATACAATCAGATACACAGGTGCATTTCTTTTCTGTCCAGCAGGACACACTCTTGGAACATTTTTAACACAAGCAGCTTTACAAATGGAGTTTTCAACACAAGCATCTGTACAATTCAGCTTGATATACAAATTACATATAGTTCTTTACAAAACTCCACTTAGCTATGCTGGCATATGATGCACATCCACTGCCCTACTTCTCCTGGCACAGCTGGCAATACCTCATATCATCAAAATTACCACACTGACAATATGCCCCTAAGAGTTTGCCTAGTTGTTCTGAATTTGGGAACTTATGCGGATAGTGACCTAACTTTTGACCAACATGTTTATTGTTGCAAGAGTGTTCTTCTGTATTGCACATCTTATAAACAAAGGGATTATGTTCAGATCTAGTGATGGCATTGTCCCCATTTACTCATCCCTCATCAGGCCAGCCATTGAATGTAATAGCCCCCTGGACATGTATCTGTCCAGACACCTGCAATAACTGGAATGCCCACAGAGATATATTACTAAAAGGATACAAAGCCTTATTGACATGTCCTACACAGACCAACTCAAAGCCCTGTCCTCAGTATCCTACAGACTGTTAAGAGGTGACCTGTGTCTGACACACAAGGCATTTTTGACCCAGTACTGATGGATTTACTGTACATCAGCAAGTCAACTGTCATCAGGAATACTCTGTCTAGGGATCTAAACCTCTTCTGGAACATCAAAAGTACAGTTTTGGAGGGAAAGGTATATTTCACAGAGGATGTCGCTGCTCTGGTAGAGACTGTCCAGCCACATAAAATACAGTTCATTCCTGTCCATATTCAAGTGCAACTTAGATCTATGGATGGAAAATATAACATTTACCCCAGGACTACTCCTGCACTTTTGATGGACAATTGCAGTGCCTAAATGCTTTATCCCATGCATTTATCCCCTCAAATTATTAATGGTATGGTATTATCAGAGTTATTCTCATTAGGAGTAATTTATAATTATCACCAGTGGGATGAGAGGGCCAATCTATAACCAAATGTGATAGATTATTTCAAGAACAAAAGGGGAAACTAGCTAGCTTAAAATGAACAGCACAGACAGCTAGCCTAGTACTTATGAATTTATGAATCAGGCTTATCTGTTTCCCCAAACCATCACACTGCAGAGAATTACTATCTACTCACCTCTACCTTTTTTCCTCTCTGAATCACTGATGAGCCACCTGCCTGCATCTTCTACATTTTATTTCAAAAGTGGACTTAACAAATACTGTATGTTTGATCACAATATATTTCATAAAATGCTGTTTTGTTTAACAGTGACAAAATGCAATTCTGATGAAATTCAACTAACAAAGGAGTAAGTATTTTCTGTGAGGGCAAAGTGTCATAGCAACCCACAGAAGAGAAGACCCCATGCACTGCCACACAATTTTAAGCATCTCTAAAACTACTCCATCTCAAGGAAGACAAATAATTAACTAAAATGCACTGCCATTTGCATACAGCTCCAAGTTTCACCACATGCTCCCCATAATCCCTGTGCTATTCCTCAGATCCTTACTCCCCAGACCATCCCTTTAGCCACTTGGCAAAACTCAAAGATATTAACTATACATTCAAGAAAGACTACTTATCTCCCCATTTCCCACCAAGCTCTTCTAATTTCCTAGCCTTACCCTTCACAATCCCTTTTACCTCTCCTGCATGATCATTCATCCCTACACATGTGAACATGCATGAGCTAGTGTCCCCTCTGTGTTATTTTTCGGTGCTGTCCAGCAATGACAAACAATACTTCGTGGGACAATTATCATCCTTACCAAACTGTGTGTGTGTGTGTGTGTGTGTGTGTGTAATTATTTGTATAATTATTTGCATATAGTTCTACGACGCAGCAGAATCAGTTGCAGGATATAAATATAAATGGCTGTAATGGCAAACTGTTCCAGGTTTGAGTTTTCTAAACTCCAGATGCTGTTTTTGTTTCTTCCCTTGATTTCCATGTCTCAAATCTTGTAAAACTTTTTTTTACAGTAGACAGAAATCAGAACAAAATCATCATCAACCCCCTTTTTATCCCATTTTCTACATGGGGTCAGGTAGTCATATTAAATGTTACCATTTCCCTCAATTCAATGCCACTTTCCTATCTTCTTCAACAATTATTCCTGACCATTGAATGTGTAAGAGAAGACCTGCAATCTTTCGCTTTGTTGGACACCTTTATTTCATCTTGCCTTCTTCCTGACTGTCCCAAATCTTCTTCACCAGATTATCTTCTGGTTTTCTGTGCATGTCCACAAATCTTTTCTGCAATTAGAGCTACTTTGACTTCTGCTCAGATTTCTTAATTTCTTCATCTGTCTCATACTGTCCTACCACATGTCTCAGTCACTTCATCTCCATCACCTCTAGCTTCTTCAGTTGGTCTTCCTTTACTGGCCAGGTTTCTGTATCATACAAATGTACCACTGTTTTATACACCTTATGTTTAACCTTCGTTGGCATTCTTCTTTCATACATTACTCCTGATACAGTTGTCTGCATCCCCTCTGATTCCAGCTATAACCTCCTCATTCAGAGTTCCCTTCACCTTAACCACTCCTCCAAGATACCTGAAGTTATTGACCTGTTCCACTACTTTCCCTTCTATTTTCATTCAAAGCTTCTTTTGACCCCCCCCCCCATTTGCTGTCATTACAAATGTGTTATCTGTGCTCAGTTTCATCCCATGTGCCTTCAGTTTTGAATTCAATTCCCCTATCCTTTGCAGAAGTTTTTGTTCAGTCTGCCTGCAATGCCACATCACCTGCATACAGCAACTTTGTTGACCTGTCCCTTCCGACTTGTTTGCTAATGTAGTAGATCACCATTATTAAAAGCAATGGGGTCAGAACTAATCCCTGATGCACACCCACTCCTACTTGGAACCCCTGTGTGAGTCCAAATAGTGTTTGAGTTATTGGGTCTTTTAGCATAACTACGCCAATTCTACCACTGTCTCTGGGACTTTGAGCTTTCACAAGGCTGTCCAGATCAGTTTTCCTGAGACCCTGTCACATGCTTTCTTCAAGTCTAGGAATGCCCAACTGGACTCTTTCCTCATCGATAGCTTCTTCTCAACTATCTGTCTCACTGCAAAGTATGGGTCAGTTGTGCTGCATCCTAATCTGAATCTGAACTGCTCATCTTCTATCTTAATTTCTACTTCTCTTTGTATTTATCAATCACCCTATCCAGGACTTTCATGCAGTGTGACAGGAGTTTGATACCTCTATATTGTTCACAGTTGTGAATGTCTCATTCGTACTTGTACACTGGCACTAGTATACTTATTTTCCAGTCATCTGGGATATGCCTCTCTCTCCATACTGCTATGAATATCTGCTGAAGTAATTTCTTCTCTAACTAACCCAATATGTTTATCATATCTGTTGTGACCTCAAATGAGCCTTCTGCTTTCTCTGACTTCATTTTCCTCAGAGCTGTTCTTACTTCTTCTAGGGTGGGCTCCTCCTCTTTTTTCATCACAGGCTGTGTCCGGGGCAGTATTGCTTCTGATGAATTTTCTTCATTCAGAAGCTGTTGGAAGTACTCCTTCCATCTGCCTTTGATATCCTGTGGGCTGGGAGCAGGTTGTTTCTGGCATAACCTTATGAAGGGTGTCTTTCTGTCTTTCCCTTGCAGTCCGATAGAATTTCTTTGTGGCATTTACGGAGTTGCTTTCCAGAGTGGCTCTGATGCCTTGTAATTTGCTATTGCAACTCCTCTCTTAGACTGGTCCGTCTTTTGTGTCTTCTGCTTTTTCCTGATGACTTCCAGGACTTCTGTATTTCACCACTAGCTTTCCTTATGTAGCTTGCTCCCATACCTGGCTCAGCCACATACCTGTTCTGCAGCCCTCACACATGCTGTTTTGAGGCACTGCCATCCTTCTTCAACTCCACTAACTTCTTCCTCTTCTTGGGGTGCTACAGCCTGGAATAATTCCTTAAACTGTTGCATTTTCTCTCCAGTTAACTTCCAGGTCTTCCACCTACTCTTTGTTGACCTTAGAGCCTTCTCTGACCAAAGCTTGCAGCTGATTGTGGTAATCAGTGGTTTATGCTGAGGGCTGACTGTTTCACTGGGGATGACTTTTCAGTCACTGATTCTACTCCATTGCACTTTCCTTAATAGGAGAAAGTCTACCTGAGTTGCATGTTGGGCACTCTTGTATATGATATTGTGACTGTCTGTTTCTGAACCATGTGTTGGTCGCCATCAAGCCATTTGGCAGACAGAACTCTAGAATAGCCTCTGCTTTATTCCTGTTGCCCCACCCATGTGGACCCAATCAGTCCTCATATCCTGTTCTGTCTGTCCCAATATGTGCATTCTGATCACCTATTATCAACAGCAATTCATGTTGATCTGCTTTATCTAGTAGGTCCTGCAGCCGCTGTCTGAATGCGCCTTTTTCCTTACTATCACAACCCTGCTGTGGGGCATAGGCTGAGATTATGAATAGTGTCCTATCCTTACATTGGAGTCTGAGTGCCATGAGTCTATGACTAAGTCTGATGCCATTCTTCACAGTCTTCTGAAGCCTCCCCTTCACCACAAGTCTCTCCCCATTTCTAGTCTGTTTTCCTCCTGAGTAGTAGACACTGGATCCCAAGCCAAGTGACTTTGCTGAACTATCCTTCCATCTGGTCTCCTGGCTATATAGGATACCCAACCTCCTCCTCCTTGCCATCATGTCATCCACTTCCAAGCTGCGTCATGTCAGTGAACCTACCCTGAGTGCAATAATCTTTAGTTCATGTTTGGAAGGTTCATTGTTTTTTGTCCAGCATTTGCTCAACAAAGCAATCCCAGGTAACCCAAGATGGGCAACTGGAGACAGGCCAGCCAGTAGCTTACTGCCCCAGGGCTGCTGGGCTTTATGGAAGGCACACACACTGGCCAACAGGGGCACATACACTCCTTTCACTGTTAGCATGGGTCCCTGGTGTAAGTGAGAGCAGCAAAGTCCTCAACCTACTTATGGCTGGTAACCATTTTTATGACATTAGCCAACATGACCAAAGTACCCTCAGCAAATTGTTACACTGTTGCCTGTCCAGTCTTGACACAGTGTGCAGCCTCTGTTACCTGTTCTTCTATCTTGAAGATACTGTGCACCACAGTTAATGCCCAAAGTGGTTGGCATATACAACCACCCCCCCCCTTATATAGAGTCTGTGCTGCTGCTGCTCTCAGCTCCATTATTTGGAGAGTTTGAGGTGGAAACACTGAGCATGTTTTTGGGAGGTGGGAGGAACCCCACACTGACACAGGGAAAACATTCAAACTCCATACAGGCAATTGGTAAGAGGTCAGGATCGAACCTTATATCTTTTGCATTGGGGGCAGAGACCTTAAGCATTAAAACAACTGGTGTGAAAGCAAAACAAAAGTCCACATGTAAAAGTGCAAATGTCATGCTATGCTCTATCATTTCTGCTTGTGTCGGAGATGCATATACTGGGATTGCTATACACAGAGCTGTGGGTTCTACAAGCCGTCACCCCTTATCAGTTACAATGTGTCTGTTTACATCCTTATCATTCACCATTTTTGTCTCTGAATAATCATGTATTCTTTTTGACATCTTTTATTATGGATTGTGGCTCAGATCAATGCATCTGTATTTATAACAAAAATCTAACTACTCTGACTCTTTTGACGTAGTATTCAAAAAACAATCATGACATGCCTTTGCTTACTGAGAATTTAAAAATATATATGGTTTGAGTATCCTGGAATGCTTTTTTCTATTTTGCTGCAAAAAATGTCCAAAACACGTGGACTGTCAACCTTAAAATGATTCTTGGTGACTACTAATGTTACTTTAAATACTTAAACAATGTTCTGTTTACAAATCCACAAAATGTAAGAGATGTCTTCATAAAATGATCGTGTCTCTGTACCTCATGTTTTTTTCTGCCTTGTTATGTTGCCTCTCGTCCAAATTGTGGCTGAAAGTGTGCGTCACTTACCTAGATACAAAACCATAAAATGAAAATAAAATAGTTAATTCTGTAGTGTGGGGCAACAGATTTGTATTCCTGTTTTGTTTTTTTTCACATTTATACTCTTATGGAAGAGCATAGAACTCAGTGTTCATAATACTGTGTTGCCCTAAAATGTTTTTCTTCCAGGCTTCTACTCAGGATTCACCCATGGCTAGGTCACAATGCCACATTATAAATTCCTGCTGATGTTGAAAACTTCACAGCATCTGCTGCTCTCATATTCCCAGCAAACAGTGCCCGCTTCAAAGTCCATACTTTCCAGCAATGTGAAGTATATGTGATTATATTGCTGCTCGTGTCCAAAAGTGATTAAAAAAAAAAGTTCTACAAAAATCAGTGTAACTTTTATTTGTTTATTTATTTTATTTTACATTTGCTGACCGGATTTGCCTGGCTGAGCTACTGGCTCATTTTCAGCAGAGACCCAGGGAGAAAAGCTCCACAGTGAGATAAAATTATGCAACAGATACAAAAACTTAAATATACATTTCAGTTACATACACATAAAAAAGAATTATGCAAACAATTACAACTTCAAAAAAGTTCTATACAAACCTAACATACTTATTGCCACCTGAGAAATAACAGTTTAATTGTTATTCGTTGTTTGAATCATAGTCAGATTGCATGATGTCTTAGGGACTCAAGCCTCCCAAAACTTCCTAGGACACCTAGGAAACCTATTACTGTCCAGAGATCTTGGCAGCACTCTTACATCCCAACCATCAAACACATGACTGTTTTTTCTACATGTAAGAAACACCAAAGTGGTATGTAAACCCTCAACAGCAGATACAGTATATTGCCACAGATGAAACTGTCCTTCTGAAAAGTGACTCAATAGTTAATCATACTGACACAGCACTCACCAGGCTGAGCAAAGACAGATAATCATCTGCCTCTGAAATTCCAAATTGCAGTGTCATCGAGGCTCTTAGACCCCTTTGCCCTAAACATACTGTACATATGACCTGGATGTTGCACAAGGGGAGTGAATAATCTTCGATGTTCTAGTTTGGATGATACGAAAACTGACATGGCTGCTATGAAGCCATATATGTGTGTGTGTGTGTGTGTGTGTGTGTGTGTGTGTGTGTTTGTGAGCATGCACATGTGTGTGTGCTCCTCAGGCTGGTAATCAACTAGTCTTGTGCAGTATTCTGCACCATTGCAAACAATGCAAGCAAAGTATAACTTTAACAACAACTGACAGTAATTGGTGGCATTCTGGGATGGAAGTAGTTAACAGTTCTAATGTCTTCACTACAGATGGCCTACACCTTTCTCCCTGAGGCTGTTGCATATTGGCAAAGATGTTTCCTGTTCCACTAGTGCCTTTTCCAGGCAAAGTCAGACAGTCTAGCAGTTTCAAACCAGGCTTACATTAACATAAAACTGTTCAATCCTAAAAGCAAAGACAAAAAAAAAAAGTGTATTAGTCCGCGAAGCATTCCTAACCCTTGAAAACAGAAATATTTGTATAATTACAGAAACAAGGTTACAGTGTAGTGATATTTTCTCCTCTGTCGGATTTTAATGCCTATCACTCATTCCGACCCTGTATTGACGGTGTCGGTGTGATGCCTATCACTCATTCCGACCCTGTATTGACGGTGTCGGTGTGTCTCATGGAAACGTGTCCGACCCTGTATTGACGGTGTCGGTGTGTCTCATGGAAACGTGTATCCTTTTATTTGTATTACCATTACCTGATAGCAAACCAGCAAGATTTTTACTTAGAACACCTTCATATCCTGGTAACTAGTAACATGCCTACCTCACATACAATGGCCAGTTAGAGAACCCTCCCATGTTGCCTCCTACCTATGAAACCTTCATCAATAAATTAGGACCCCTGACTATTGAACTCACTGCAATCATCAGAGTGATTTCAGCTATTCATTCATAAAATTACTAATGTGCACAGCAAATGAATATGCACAATGTTTCCTGGACATTATTAGGTGACTCTCTTGACTAAGTGGTTCCCTCCTCCACTATGGGTTCAAAAATCACTATATCTGGTTCTTATAAATATGACCCCATTATGCAATTCCTATTGCTGCCCCATCTTTCATCATATCTGACCACCGTGCCATACTATTCCCCAAAAGATCCCAGCTTAAGATGCTCTAATATCCCACTGTCATCAGAAACTTCTTCATGGAGAGTGCCAGCTTCCATCTTAAGAATTTTTTTTTGGGGGGGGGGGAGTGGTAAACTTATAATATAAACAGAAGGTGATGGCAGGATAGGGATTTCCCACAAAGGATACCCTACGTTGGAAAAAGCTCCCACTCCATATCAATTAAACTAACTCCCTTCACTCTCCAACACCAGCTTAGAAAAACTGATAGGTAATCTTTACCTGTGTCCTGCTCCTCAGTCCCTTATGGACAGAGAAAGTTATTAAACTTCAGTGGCTAGGATCTTAATGGTCCTCTAGATTGATTGCCTATACAGTAAACTCTCAGTTAACCGGAACTCAAGCAACCAGCAAAAAAAAAAAAAAAAAATAGAAAAAATACAGTACAATTTTCATGTGTTGCACTTTCTGTTTTTCCCCTGCAGAAACATACCTTATGTTTTAAGAGTTTTAAAAAGGAAGATAGGAATAAATTGCCTCTCTCACCAACCTGAGAACAAGTCAAACCAAATAAATAGTATAGGGTACAGTATTAGTCAGGCCTATTTTTAATAGTAACTCTCAAGCAAACAGAAACTACAGTTATCTGGCATCTACTAATCCCCACGGGTGCAGTTTAACCGACAGTTTGCTGTATATACCTGTGATCTTATGGGCATACTAGTAGAATCCAATTTCTAAGAGAGAGAAAAACATGAGAATTCCATTCATATGTTCTAGTTTATTCAGTTACCTTCCAAATTGTTGCAGGAAGTCTGCAGATACAAAGACATTATCACATATTACCTTTTAAGACAAACAATATAGCAGCACTGTAATTTTCATTTATGACTTTAAACTCACATTAATTTCTCACAAAAGGAATGTTGTTATAAAATGTATCTCTTAAGTAGGTTCAAATAGTCTGAAAAAATAGCTACTTCCAATTTCCTACACCTTGCACACTTAATATTAAGTTTGCCGTATCACAGTTTATTATATATTTTTTTTTATTTATAAGCATTTCTCTGTTTTTTTTTTTTGGTGGTGAGGTGGAGTGCTATTGACCTAACTATGCTAAATTCCTCTATGAAGGAGACATCTGGTGCGTTTAAACCATGCATCAAAATTTGTTTTTCCTTAGTACATAAACTCTGTTTTTGGATTTGACAGGTATTCGATTTGGCTGTACAACAAATAACAAGGTATAGACATAACAATGAAAGTGTAATCAAAGCAAAACCGTATTCTAACTGTTCACGTAATGAAGATCTATTTATCGGTAAATCGAGTATTTCTCTGAATGCAGTAAAGGATGTCTGCTGAAACAATGATCTATGAACTATTAAACCTTATGTGTCATTTAATATATTTTGCTCTGAGCAAGACTAAAAGGGTCTCATGCTGTCAAGGCACTGTTTTGTGTTTTAATATGTGCTTCAAAGAACCGCTCGACATCTACTAGAACATTCTGTTTACAGATGGACTGCTCATTACAATGCAAGATTCTCTGGCTGGTGTATGCTGGGGAAAAAAAAGAGATACCTATGAACAAAATATTACCTATAAACAAATACATTTAACATGCTTCATAAAAGAGGTATTTTGAAACATGAGCATTACCATTTTTGTTATAGTTTGTAATATTTCAAATAAAATTACACCACCCATTTAACACTAATGTTTTTTTATTCCTCTCCTATGTTCTCAGCAGGTTTTCCTAAATATGCTGGGAAGCTGATCCATATGACCAGTTTTGTAAAAAAAAAAAAAAAAAAAAGTACTTTCTTACATCATCCCTTGCCTTTTCCTCTCGCCTACCAGCTTAAAACAACCAACCCTTTTTCTCATGTAGTTTCACTCTAAAAAAATGTAACTTCTTTTTTGAAATTCAGTTATATTGTTGAGTGTACGAAAGCTGCCATCATATCAAGTTCTGTCCCTTACTCATGGCATGCATGTACAGGTTTGTTTGTGTCTCTACAATTTTTTTTTTTTATTGCAGAATTTGCAAGAGTTTATTTGCCTTCTTGGACCACAGCTTTCCTTAGACATTTTCAGGTACAATGCAACACATAAGGCTTCAATAACAACTTTGTGGCACAATTACCTATGCCCTCACCTCCTTCTGGCATTATGCTCTACTCTGTAGACGACCACTGCACTAGCTGTTGAACGGCATGCCTTTTTGGATCTTGAGTATGCTTGCTACATTTCTTACATGCTCACTTCTTCTGGCTTATGCTCTACAAGAGTTTATTTTTTTAAATTTGTTTATTGGATGGTTGACTGCTTGGGTCTATATCAGCATATTGAATGCTAAAAATGCCAAATGCAATTTAATCGAACTGAAATGTTCGATATCTCAAAAGAGCGAACTAACGGAACATCGATTTCTTTTGGTGCTCCGTGCAAAAAAAAAAAAAATTCAATACTTTAAACACTGACAGAAGTGGGAGGTTGTGCCATACCAACTCTGAGACCGCACCACAGTGGTGGAAATAGCAAACTCCGATGACGGCCCACTGATTTCTTTCCCTGGGGAAGAAATCGATGTTCCATCAGTTTGCTCTTCTGAGATTTCGAACATTTCAGTTAGATTAAATTAAATTCGGCATTTTCAACATTCGAAATGCTGATAGGAACCTGACTGCTTCATATACCTTTTTCAGCAGCAACTTGAGCCAAAGGCAGTTCTGGTTATGTACACAATGATGTTACAATTACAACCACAGTAATGTTGCACTTCAGATTGTCAGTCTCCCAGCAACTGACATGCATAATAGTTTCAGTTTCTACACTGGGGCCACTAAGGATCCTCATAGTGTCGCCCCTTTTATAGTAGCTAGAATGGTGAAGAAACTGGAACTGTAATGGGTAATATAAGCCAGGTTGGGCTAGTGTTGTGTGATTATACAAGGTAGTCTATAAGGAAATAAATCAAACTTGACTAAATATCTGCATGACTGCCACATTTCTAAGGTAGAAAGTCTTTTAGTATTTTAAACTCTTTCTCCTCCTGAGAAGTTTGTCAAGTTTACATTCCCCTGTAAAATGTCTATATAAATCCGGTGAAACATAACTGTTAGCATTCATCCTTTGACATGACAATACTTAACTATAGCTACCATATATAGTATTATACTGTTGGCTTATTTTAAGAGTGTTCAGTAATAGAACAGAAGCAGGAAGTGGTGGTGACAATGAAAAAGTATTATTAGCTCTTACTGGAAAGAGTAGAAGCCAGAAGTCAATTACTGTTGGTAAGATACTACTACAAGCACTAAACTGAACGAGAAAAAGGTGGAATCCTGGGTAGTCAGTGTTTATAATTCTGCTCCCAAGCCATATAGCTAAAGTTTATCTGGGCATGGCATGTACTGTTAATAGCCCAAGGCAGCAGTACACATTTGTCATAAGCTCTTAAGGCTGACTCTTACAATCCTCATTAATCAATGCCCGAATCCTTAGGTCATACAGCACTCTGTACAACTACTGCTATCGCATGATCAGTCATATACTCTTATACAGCATGTGTGCTTGCATCTATCCACTCACAGAGGGCCTTCTGACCTTTGTTTAAGATTGATAAACAAAAAGCAGCCATTTTCTTAGTGAGCAGGATTCAACATTCTTGTGGACTGTTAGTAAATAATCTTGTGATGAAGGAACAGTACATGGTGAGAAGCACATAGATGTGTTCATGGGTCCCACAGTGCTTATATTGAGGCTTCTCTGCAGCCTCTTCCATAACAGTGTAGTATTAAACCCACTGGGTCAACCACATATCACTCATCTGATGCTAACTCCCATGTCAATCCACAGGAAAGAGAAGAGAAACAGCAATCTGTCACTTCAGTATTTGCCCTGACTGAATCTATGATACTGTAAGTCCAAAGCTGGACCCAGGTCACTTGTGGTACAGATGGATGCTATATCAGCAGACTAGCACTACAAATGAAATTATGTTAATATTCCAATTGCTTTCGCTGACATGTTAATAGAGATTTCTTACTTTTATCACTGCACCTTATGGATACAGTCACTTGCTCTCTAAACCACTCAAGATTTCACCAAAACCAGTGCATCATTGAGAATTTACCCTTATGAAAGAAAACTCTGGACCCACAGCCTTAGAAAAATCAATAAATCACAAGTTTAATAAATCAATTGCTAAGGGCTTTCATCTCATATACACTATGGGACGTCATCAGAATGATAATTCTTTATACATTACATTGCATTTTTTTAATTTTTGTACTCGACATGATTGTTTATAGGTCATGGAATTCAGTTCAGGTTCCATGTTTTGGATGAAATGATTGGGCAGGGGTGATCATATGATCAGTGACTTAAGTTTTTGCATGGATATGTCTGATGTTTTTTTTTTGTTCTGATGAAGTCCTGAAGTGTATTTGGGAATAAGGTGCTTAAGAACTGGTTTACTAAACATGTGACTTGATTTTCATAAGGCTGCTAATATGGTGCTTTCTTTTCATAAGTTTTATTACACACCATTTGTTGGTTGAGCTGTTTATTGATTTTCATCTTTTATTTAGAGAAATTACCTGAATCTTATAGGCTAAGTCTTCCTGAAATCCCATAGTTCTTACTTTTGTATAATCTATGTCTACCACTGTTCTGTACTGAACTAATGCAAGTAGGGAACTCAAATTTGGTATCTTATCCATGGTGACAGTTCACTTTTGTGTATTCATTCTTCAAATAACAACTTAAGACCCAATGAGCACTCAGAAATGTCACATGGTGAGGATCTGTTAAAACTGACACAACCTGCAGGTGTGCCCTGGAGGAATCAAACTCATTTAATGAGTGCAGCATTTTCAGCTTGTTAACATATTCTTAATTCTGTACTGCCTGAAAAAAAATATCCCTACGTTATCTGAAAGGGTTGGTAGGAATCTTCTACATCTGTGTTAATGAGCCTGACCTGACCCTTACTCGGAGCTTGTCTGAATAACTTGATACAGTTGGTCCCTTGTGTTGATATGGATCACTCTATTGATTTACAGTCATCTGTGGGGTTCGGTGGTAGAGCATAGAAGACCTCTGGTGTGTGGTCAAAGATTTACGCTTGAATCCCCGATGCTGAAGAGACTAAAAGTAATCTCCTTGTTGCTCTGGACTCTAAATCATTTAAACCAAATTTTACTTATTTTCATCACAGAAAGGCAAATGACCGCTGTACAAATAACTAGAATCAGATAGTAGAGCAGCTTGATTCCTATAGCTTAATTTTTAATGAACAGCATAGCTTCATAAAGAAACAGAACTTTTACTGTGCTAATCTCACTAACAAGCTGAATAAAAGTGAGCTAACAGGCATAATTTCTGTTAAACATAACAGGCAATGAGCTAGCCTTTTTTAAGTGTCAACAGTACAAATACATAATTTACCAGATATCTGTCTAATGGTTTTTTAGAATGCAGACAGGAAATGTCCCTTCTTTTCCATAGTTAGTCAGAAAAGGCATCTAACACGGATCTGTGTCAGTCTTACTTTCAGGTGACCTTTATAGAAACACTGAAAATATTTATCTTCAGTATTAATATCCTTCTTTATGTAAAGCTTTTGGTTGCACATAATTTCATAGCTATCAAATCTGATCTCAAAATTCTAGGTGACTTGGAAAAACTGAAATGGGTATTGGTTTAAACATGTATTCCTTTTTGGAGGACGCAAAACACTGAAATTAAATGTATCTGTCTGAAAATCCTTTTATCTAGATGGAGAGTTGGTACAGATAAGCAGGCAGTTCAAATGTCTCAGTGTGACTAGACCCATCACTATCATTTGCTGGACACACTGAAGTCTCTTCAGTGCTAGGTGACTGCCACTGTGTCACTAGCCTCGTAGCCAAGGAAACATGTCTGACCTTGAGAAAAGATGTGCTAATTTCCACCCCCCCCCAATTACAGCCAACTTTTTAAAATGGAAGGTGGTAATGAATAAAATGATCTGATTCACTGCAAGTGTGCACAGGAAGGGGCATGACCGTACCATCCTAGTGGAAGTCAGCTGGTTCATTATCCCAGATCAGACTGCCCTACTTATAAACATCTTCACCATGGCTACTACTTAGTTTCCTGGAATTGTGCAATCCACCCCTTTCCTAAGATACTGCAGTTGTTCTGTGCCTCTAACCTTACCTAGGCTGTTCCATAATATTTATTAAAATGCTTCACTAGGATTATAAACATTTATGGGTATTTGATTTGGAACCTCTTTCCCCTAAACATCAAAAGTCCTCTTAAGCAGTTTTATCTATGTGTTAAAATCGTACCTTTCTACAAAGTGCAAATGCATTAACACAGTTAATGGAGTTCTACAATGAAATATTTGTTTCCTAAATAATTCATGCAGAAGCCATTTTTGAGTGTCTCAAGATACTAACCAAATGACTGAAAGTTCTCTGACCTTGAACTGATATGCATAGGTCATGACTAAAGGTCAACCAATCCAATTAAATATATAATTAAATGTTGATGGTCTTCTGCTTCTGTGACTATGCATTGCACTTTCAAAGCTTCCTGAATCTCAGCAGCCTGCAGGCACCCAGCCAGCACTGAGTTACATCATAAGCCAAAATAATTTGCTTATAATAAGTGAAACCTTTGCTGATTTTATTAAGATTTTCAATATTATTTCATAGTTGAGTCTAGGGTGTGTGTCTGGGAATGGATCTGTGTAAGGTAAGTAGCAGGATCAGAACAAAGCTATGAGATGGACAATGCGGTGCTTTACGAACTGGACTGGGGATGTTATAGTGAGATCTCACAGGATTGAAAAAAACATCCAAAATGACCAAGGATCAGTTAGTGAGATGAGTACAGAAGGATAAGAGAAACATCCTAGTCCAATGCACTGTTAGTAGTCATTGAAAGGCAAATAGACTTGCATACCGACCAAGTAATACACTCACAGTGTAGCTGAAATAAACTACATGCCCAGAACCATGCAAGATTCATTGGGTTAGCACTGTGGCATTACGTGCATATTAGGCCAATGTGCAGAGAATGGTATTTAGGAAAAACAGTAACCCTGGGTGACTGTTTAGGTGATGTCATCCAATTATCTCCTCTTGTCCAAAGAGAAAAGCATAGGCTGATTAGGAATGCAATGGCAGTTAGGTTAGGGACATTTAGCAATCTGCATATAGAATTAAGGATATGAGGTATAGTATGCTGCTTCCTGAAGTCCAAGGTTTGATTCCAATGGTCACCATTTGCCTACTGTGTGTGACAACCAGACACTGTTCTAAAGCAATTGAAAATCTGAGCAGGACTCTTCAATGATATCATGAACCACATGCCTAGTAATTACCAAAGCAACTGTTTGCAGGGCATAGGCTGCATTTTCAGTTATGGTGTTGTTTGTATGGATATTTGGGTGGGAAGGTAAGTTGCACCATGTGAAGTTACCTTTGTTACAGCATTTGCAATTCACTTGGTGAAGGAGGTGAACTTTTAGTAGAGAAGGACAAAGTGTTAGCTATGCGATTTGGGATGGATTCTCATATTTTAGGAGGCATGATTAAAAACGGATGTTCTGTTTGCAGACACAAAGTCTGGAATGAAACATCCTGACAAGTGCTAATGTGAGGCATGCATATCATCAACACTGATTCTGGAACTTTTTTTCGAACTATGGCAAGCCATGTTACCAGTAAAGGATACCTATCACAATTATCTATAGTGTCAGACTATTTAAGTCAATGCTGCTATTGCATGGAAATATTTAATGCAGATGGTGTCATTCATATATTATTTCACCATTCTTAGGCCAGCATAAATGTGATTAATAGTATTTATAAAACAACACAGGGAAGTGTATAACTTGGTAAAAGGCTGAACAGAGATGCTTCCTTCATTGATCACTGCAAGGTTATGCTGTATGTCTTTTCAATATCTTATTTGCACAGCTCATATTTAGTGATGATCTCTATATGATATTAAGGTGTTAGGTTTGAAACCACCTCATTCCCATGTGCTGCCATCACCATGTCAGTGGCTGCTTTGCTTCTGCAGCTCACTGTTTTACTAGGCTGTGTACAAAACTGTTCCTATTCAATGAGAACTTGTGTTTTTAAACTACATTGTGCAAAACAACACTGTGACAACAGCAGCAAGTATCATAGGAGGCATGTTGGGTAAAAGACTTGTCAGATACTTACAGCACACATGCCTGCTGGTTGTTTTTCTTTCTTTTTTTTTCCCCTTCTACTGTTCCAAGTTTCATTAACAAAAGCATGATAGTTCTCTCCAAAACAGCATACCACTTGAAAGACATTGTGGTTACAGTGAAATCAGTTTTTGGCCAATAACTTCCAGTCTCTTAAGCCTGTATGTGTTTTCTTGTAAAATAGCATTTCCTTTGACTACAACAAGCATCTCTGGCCTTGAATAAGCTAACAATTTTAGAATTTATTTTGAAGACTGACAGATAACCATATAAAAACAGTATACAATTTAGCAAAACTTTTTGGTGGGCAAGTTTGTGAGTGGAATTAGGTTAATAACCCATCTTGTCATCTATCAGTGAAGAGTGGTAGATATAACTCTCAAATTAAGGGACTACCAACAAACATTTGGAGTGCAAGCTATTGGTATAGACCGCCCAAAAGGGAAATTGAAACTGCATGGGATAACTAACACTCACTGGCAAAATGCATCATTAATATAGAGAATTTGCATGTAGGTTTTAAAAAAAAGCATACCCCCATATGCCAAGACTGTACATATATGGGTCTATATTAGATCACCGAATGCTTAAAAAAGTGAACGGTGACTAATTGACCCTATGTAAGCGAAAGCTTACAAAGTGTCAGAACAGCGATTTTTTTCCAAGGGAAAAAAATTGCTGTTCCAACAAAAAATAAATAAATAAATAAAAAAAACAATTTCAAACATTACATTAACTGGGGGGCTTCACCCCCCCTACTTAAATATACCAATTCCAAGACCGTACTACAGTGCCGAAAACGGCAAAGTACCGAACCGGCCAAGCAAATTCTTTCCCAGGGAAAGAATTCGCTTAACAGCCACTTCGATAATTTGTGTTTTCAGCCTTTTATGTTAGACCAAGACCCATTTGAAAGAATGCGTCTTCGGTCTTGTAATATAGACCCACATATACTACCTCTGAGATCACACAAATTTAAAGAAAGTATATTCACAGACACAGGTGATGTACACTTGAGAGAGTGTCTTGCATTCAGATTTATAGACAAGGACTAAGCTGTGAGCAAATGAGCTGTGAGCAGATAAACCTCGAGTAACTAAGATAAACAGCTTAAAATACTGTAACATATTTAGCAACTGCTACATAACACGTCTAGATTATACACTATATATAAATAGAAAAAGAGAAATACTATAAAGAAAACATAATCTTTCTGACATGTTAAATCAAAGCCTGAAAGCTTGTGGCTTTGCTAAATCTAATATGATCTCAGCAGTAAACTATACATGCATAGCTACAACAAATGCTTTCAACAAACATGATGCAAAAAACTAACCCATGGAAAAAAGGACAAAAAAGCTGAGAGAGTAAAGATGAAATCATACTGGAAACCCTCCTGCATAGTAGCTTTGTGTTTGTTTTCTCCAGGGAGAAGGCACAGATAAAAGTTTTGAAAAATACTGAACAAACATAAGTACTCAGCCTAGTAAAACAGTAGCTGCAGCAGCAAAGGAAACAAATATATCACTTGATAGTACACCGTCACTGCCTCTATAAAGTCTCTCTTTTGCTTTATCTTTACCTGAGGGAAAAAAAAAACATGCAAACTTTCAGTCATAACAACCCTCCACCTCCATACATTTACTCAGTTCTCATTAATCAAGAATACATGTAGCTCTGTCATACAGATGAAAGTAAAAGCAGATAACGAGAACTAGTACATCCCCTCATGGTGGAGCTGCACCCCCTCATGTGGGAGGCTGCTCTATCTACACTCTTGCTACTTCGTATAAATTAGCTCTGAGACTAGACAATTGTGTGGAAAAGGAAAATCTTCTCTGATCCCCTGCTTGCGTATCTCAGACCAAACCACTTCACCCATTACTCAACTCTCTGGCACTCTCATATGCAAAAACACACATACATTGACACAAACTTTCTTACAGATACACACTAAACATACTACTCTGCATGTGCATGCATACACACACACACGCACACACACACGCACACACACACACACACACACACACACACACACACACACACGCACACGCACGCACACGCCAGCATAAACCTCTCAGAGTGTTGCTGCTTATTATATACCTCCATACAATATAATACATTAAGAAAATGGAAATCAGCAAAATAAGTCGGCAATTCCCATAACAGCTAAATATCATCTTAGTTGAATCTAAGGAAACCCCACATGTATATCAGCGTTATCACCCTGCTGATTCCTTGTTTTAGTTTTGCTAGAAAGCCAATTTGCTTTTACATTACTAAGTCTCAAATCCATAGTCATTGCAGAGTAACTTCTTCATAATTTCCTGGTTATGGCGGATATGGCATGCACATATGGACACAGTGTGTGGCTATGTCCACAGTTAATGAAGAACAAGCCACTGGCCATCAGCAGTGTTCTGTTTGCTCTTTGGCAGGCTGTGTGAACATCACAGCTGTACTTGCATTCCATTTCGCTGGATTTTCATCAAGCATTTCAATGTCTGCTACAGAGCAATGAGGCCATAACATTACAAACAGTAATCGTTCAATATTATCCAGGAAAAGCAGCTCACTGAAAGGATTAGTAACTGCATTTTTATTTTTAACATTAAAGACCTCATTTTAAAGTTACTATTTTTATACTTTTTTTCAGCAGGTTCTTCGCTAATCACATTTAATACTATGAAATGAATGGCAAATAACCCAACTGTTTTTTGGGTTTTTTTTCTGGAAGTTGAATGTTTGAAAGACTTTTCTTGAAGTGATGTTTACTCAACCACTGTTCATCATATCACTGTTCTCTGAACTTGCTTCTTCAAAAGACGCTTGCACTTTTCCTCTGGATATGAAGATCTTGGAACGGGTTATAATTAGGTGAACGATGCATGGGTCTTAATCCCTAAATGAGGGCATAGGAGATCTGTGCCCAATAAACTACACAAGTTTGGTCAAATTTATAGTGTGAGGTTGTTCAATGGGAGTTGTTTAACTGGGATGGACTCCATAGATGCACTGCCTGAAATCTGCTTTAATAATCAGTGCCACAAACATTTGGCTCATGATATTTGTTGCAGTTATTTAGCAATGATACATTTACAGTCGCAATTACGGTAATTTATCTATTCACAAATATAATTATGCACCAGATCCAGGCCAAGCAGGTGATAAGATGAGTAGACTGCCATTTTAGCATTACATTACCAGAAACTCCACAAAACAGCCCAAATAAAATAAAAATACTTCACCTATTAGTACTCGTTCATGGTTAAGTCAAAGGGTGCACGCAAGTCAAAGTCTGTCAGCTTGAACACTGCTGACACCATGAAGACAGACAAAGTTCAATGTACAACAGTGATAAAAGACTTTGTAATGTTTTGTTGATATAAACATTTAAGTACCCAGCTTACTGTAGGAAACGGTGATCTAGTTTTTTTTGCCTGTTCACTAAACACTTACCACATAGACATGGTTGTGAAGCATTTAATAAAGCAAGATTCACTGACACTCACTTCAGTAAAATGAACCTGCCAAACATCATAGACTTAACTACTTTCTAAAACTACATTAAAAGGCTGCCATGCTCTCAACACTCACTTTTCACAGGGTTGTGCACCCTGTACCCCCTACATTATATCCCCCTATTCTGGTGGACACAGAGTACTGTGAGGGACACCAAAACAGATCGACAGACAGACATTCAGACAGTCTCTCTCTCTCTCACACACACACACACACACACACACACACACACACACACACACACACACACACACACACACTGGAATACTGTGGTCATCATCACTTTGCAAAAAGGAAAGCAGTACTTTTTACTGCTATTAGCAAAAGCAGACTTAAGTCAAGGAGGCAAACTCTCCTTTGTCATCTCCATCAGACAAAGACAGATGAAGTTCTGAATGTTACCCAGACTAACCAGTGTCAGTTTATGAACTGGGAGTTGGAGGAGCAACTGCAGGAGGGTAGGGATGGCCAACTGATACTAGGCCATACATCTTGGGGAGAAAAAGAGTTTAGCCTTATGAAGTATTAAAATTCATTGGAGGACAGGTGTCCTGGTAAGGTTTGGATATCCAGTGTGGTGGTCCACTTTAGTCACTAAATGGTGCATGCACACAAGGATACTTATGTTAATAGGGCTGGCATTGTGGAATACCAGTATCAAGCTCCTGCATGGATGGAGGAATGAGAAGGTCAGCAAATACCCCTGATGGTTGTCTATTTGATGATCTCCTATGATGTCCTTACATTCACTGCTGCACTGTTCTTAACATAAGGAATTTCCTGCCATGGAAACCCAATATCTGGCCAGTCTACCAAAGACTCCTGTTGCTTTAAAGGTTCCAAACATCACCCAAATGCTCCTTGCGTAGCATAGGGCATAAGGGTGATATTCAGGCTTACCACAGTCAGAACTTCTTTGCCATCAGTACGAATGTATCTTTTCACTGTTGGTCTGTTTACCTGCGCCCGTTTTGTGCCAGTTGAATGCATTTACATTCTCCAGTGACTACCTATGCCAGTTTGTTGACTTCTTTGTTGTTGCAAATAATTGCCCCATTGGGTTTTTTTTTTTTTTCTTATCTTTTTTGTACTCCTTGGGGTTAATGTCATCCAGAAGAAGTAAATGCCAGTATGAGAGACAGATTCACCATAAAGACTGCCACAAGAAGTGTCTTTTTTGTCTAGGAGCTTCATGTCCACACATATTATTCAGTCTGTAAGGCGTTCGTTCTGAAAAGCCTTCACAGCAGACTTTCTTCCATTTCCTTGTATCTTGAGAACCAGGGTCTTAAGCATTTTGCTAAAGATACAATGGAAGGAATCTCCCACCCCAAGGGTCAGCCATTAGGGAAGAAGAAGGTGAAAAAGGTACGGCCAGAATCTTCCACTGTCCAGCTTCTAACGGGTGTTCCCCTGAGGTCGTTACAAACCTAGAGGCTCACTGGGTTGTGTTGCCTAATTTCTCTTCCATGACCATGCTGGAGGCCAGTGAGAATCCATCTAGCAGCACATTTGAAGAGGCTTTGCAGGTATCCATCTCAGATGTTCAGTAGGAACCATGGCTGATTTTTTTCTGAGAGGCCTAATGGAGTTCCTCTGTTTTTAGCTGGGGAAGAAGTTCCTACTATGTTTTTTAACGGTCGTCCTGGGTCTGAGCCTTCTCAGTTTTTTTGAGGGGATGTTCCCTTAAAAAAGGAACAAAAACTTAAACATATTTCTTCTGCTCCTAGGGTTCCACAAAGTGAGTGGCAGGCCTTCACTCAGGACCTATTTACTGAGGTGCTTACAGCCAGTTTAAGGGCTTTCATTTCCTGCTCCTCCTTGGTCCTCTACTCCCTTTAAAAGGCCTAGAGAACAGGATTCTTCTGAGGATTAATTGAATTCTGATGACAAGTCCCTGACTTATTCTACTCAAATTCTTTATCCTTTGAACTATGGGTCAGAGGAGGATGACGACTCTATTAGTCCTGATGTTCCTTTTGAGGAAATTTCCTTTGGGGACACACTCTCAAGGATGATGGAGTTTTTGTCAGTGGGATTGTGCTCAGGTCTCGGATATCCATAAGAGGTACTATGAGTTGCTGCAGATGGAATCCCCTAAACCTGCGTCTATTCCTCCTGTTTTGGCTGCTTTGCTGGATGCTTTTTCCAATGCCTCTCATGCACCTGATTCTCTGCCTCCTGTTCCCAAGAAGCCTGACAGGTTTTAGAGGGTACGTGAGGATTGTTACTTTTTATATAAATGTCTTGCTGCTGACCCCTCTCTATTGTCTGTAGCCTCTGATAAGCTGTAAGCTGTCTCAGTTGCTTCCTTTACCCAAGTTATTGCCTTCTGACAAGGACAACAGAACTATGGAATGGCCAGGTAAGAAGGTTTACACTTCTGCTACCCTAGCATTTAGGGCTATTAATTATCAGACTCATATGTCTAGGTATGTGTTGGCTCTTCTTTCTCAGGCCTGTCAGCTTATTTCTGATTTTCCAGACTCTGAGGGTAAAACTTCTGTTCTTTCCTTGCTAAGGACTTCCTCTCAAGTTGTTCATCATTCTATTAAATGTAGTTTTGATGTGGCAGATGACTCTTCTAGGGCTGCTGTTTTTGGTTCAGTGATGAGGAAGTATTCCTGGCTTAGTCTCCAACCTCTACCTGATGATATTAAAGCTAAAAGCTGCTGGATGCTCCTCTGGATTCGAAGATTTTGTTTGGGGAAGCTGCTGCTGGTTTGTTTAAGTCTCTTCAAGATAAGGGTATGGCCTTACAGGAACTTAAACATGTTTCTTTCTCCTGTACCGGAATTTTAGAGAAACTACCCCGCTAAGCCTGCTTTTGTTTGTAGGCAATCCTGCCCTTCTACTATAGGTAAGAAAAGTGGCAAACGGGCTCCTCAGTTTTCAGAGACTCAGAAGCCTTCCTTTCCAGTCAAACCAGGTGCTATCAGTCCCTTCCCAGTCAAGTTTCTCCTTCTCTTCGCTTTTCTCTTTCTCTTCCTGTTTGGCTTCAGATCACTCCGGATTTTGGGTTTTGTCAATCATTCGTCAGGGGTAGTTCATGGTTTGGAAATCCCATCCTCCTTTTATGGGAACTCCTCAGCCTTCTCAGGAAATTCATGGTGTGGAAATCTCATCCTCCTTTTATGGGAAATCCTCAGCCTCCTCAGGAACAACTTCCCTTTTTCCCAGAGGTTCTTCAAAATCTCTTGACTCAGGGTGCTATTCAAGAGGTGCCTGTGTCCCAAAGGGGGGAAAGGGATCTACTCCAGACTGTTTCTAGTGCCCAGGAAAAAGGGCACATGGAGACCTATTCTAGACATTTATTATCTAACACTTTTCTAAAAGTGCCTTCTTTTTGAATGTTGTCCCTTCAGATTCGGTTTTCTTTCTTGCACCCTAAGGCCTATATGGTGTCTCTGGATTTCAAGGATACTTTTTTCCATATTCTGATCCATCCTCTTTTCAAGATGTTTTTGCGTTTCTCTGTTTCTTCTTGGCATTTTCAGTTATCTGCTTTGCCCTTTGGCCTTTCTACTGCCCCAAGGGTGTTCACCAAATGCCTTGCTCCTGTGATTGCTTTTTGCAGGCTTCAAGGGATCCAAATATTTCCTTACTTCAATGACCTGTTGATTCAGGTGTCGTCTCCAGAGACTCTTTTGCAAAATCTTCATTTTTCCGTTTTCCTTCTTCAGAGTCTGAGGTTCACTATAAATTTCAAAACGTTTTCTCCCATTCCTTCTCAGGATCATATTTTTCTGGGTTGCAGGATTCAGACGGTGGCAATTCTTGCCTCCCTGCTCTCTCCAAAGACCTTAACTCTTTCTTTCTTTCACACTGTTCTTCCTCTGGCTATCATTACTGCCCAGGGGGTTTCTGAGAGCTCTGGGGTTCATGGCATCCACCATTCTGATGCTTCCTCTGGCCAAATTTCACATGAGAATGTTTCAGTGGTTTCTGAAGTCTGTGTGGCTTCAACATGCACATCCTCTAGACTTTGTAGTTCCTCTTCTTCTTTCTCGTCTCAGACAGAAACTTCACTGGTGGAGTCAGCAGTTATCTGTGAATCCGTGGATCCCTTTTCATCCCCCTCTTTTCTCTCAAGAATTGTTCACAAATGCTTCAAACATGGGATGAGGGGTAACATTTGGATCCCTAAAAGTTCAGGGGGTGTGGTCACGTCATCAGCAGAAGAATCACATCTGTGTTAAAGAGATGAGAGCTCTTCTGCTGGCTCTTCAGGCCTTTCATCCTCTTCTCTCTCCAGGGCCTCTCAACGTGTTCACAGACAGTACCAAAGCAATGTGGTATATCAACAAACAGGGAGGAATGAGATCTTATCTTCTTTGCCAGTTGGCACTTCTGGTATGGGATCTTGCTGTCAACTATGAAGTGACTGTTCAGGCAGTTTATATCCATTCAGGTCAGAACATTTTAGTAGTCTCTGTGAGCAGGTCCTTAATTCAGTCCACAATTGATGCTTCACAGGGATGTGTTTCTGGACATTAGCCACCAGTGGGGTACTCCTCAAGTGGATCTCTTTGCCTCCCCTATGAACAGACAACTTCCTCTGTTTTGTGCCAGAGTCCCAGGTCCTCTGCTCTGGAAGGTGGATGCCCTCTCATTTTCTTGGAAGGGGATGTTTCTTTATGTATTTCCTCCCCTTCCAAGAGTCCTGTTCAAAATCCAACAGGATGCTCCCAACATCTTGTTGGTGACTCCCTTTTGGCAGCAACAGCACTGGTTCCCACTACTTCTGCATTTAGCCAGGGGAAATCATCCCGTTACCTCACAGGGTGGATCTACTCACACAAGACAAGGAATCTCTCATCCATCCCAATCTGTCCATGCTTCAGCAGAGACTGTGGGTGATAAGATTTTCATTCCTTATAGACACTTTTTTTTCTGAGGACGTGCTGCAGATCCTGCAGGAGGCCAGGAAACTTACTACTAGAAAATCCTACTTATCCAAATGGAAGAGGTTTTCTATTTGGTGTCTCTCTCGTAACCTGGACCCACTTAACGTGAATGCTCCTTTGGTTCTCTTATTTGTGTGAGTTGCTCAATGCTGGTTTGGCCTATTCTTCTATTAAGGCCCACTTATCAGCTGTCTCTGCTTGCCTGCCTTTTTCTCCTCCTTTTCATAGGTAGGTACTAGGCTATCTGCCCGAGGGCATTTATAAGCCTAGTCAGAGTGTGTCAGCTTTTGCCGCCCCATTGATTAATTAACTGAGCCTCTGTCAAGAAGAACCAATGAAGTGATCCCAGGGGTGTATTTTCTGTTACCTATCCACTCATCAAGGTTTCTCTTGAAGAGTGTTAGTGAGGGGCTCTGCCTAATGTAGTTAGTAATTTTGTTCCAAAGCACGGGGAGTCTCTATGCCAGGAATCTATCCCTCCGGCATGTTCTATTTATTGTTGTGGCGAGGTTTAGCTCACTAGAGCGAGTGGCTCGCAGTGACTTGGATTTCTATAGGTGGAGCATGTCCATCAATTCTGAGTTGGACATGGCTTTGTAAGTCCGGCAGAGATCACCTCTGAGTAAGCGATATGTCACTGAGTACAGCCAAAGTTTTTCCAGTCAGGCTACATAGGACATATGTTTGAGGCCAGTAATCCTCTTGGTGAGGTACTTTTGTGGTCTTTCCAGCTGTTGGAAGTGTCTTGTGAGGTACATTCCAAACGGGGCATTGTACTCTATGATGGGTCTGATGAGTGATGAGTAGAGGGGCACTATAACCTCTTTATTTCTAGATGCAAACCCTTTAGTAATTAGATGGGCTACATAAAAGGATTTTCAAACTACTTTGGCAATATGATTGTCAAAGGAGAGATTACTATCTACCTGGGTCTCCAGATCTCTTATTACCTCTTCTGTATTAAGGGGGCTGCCACCTATGTGGTAATTCATGGGTGCTTTGTTTTTCCCAAATGGGATGACTATGCATTTGTTGGCATTTAGCTTGAGATCATGACTTTGGCACCAGGTGTCCATCTCAGTAAGGCCCTTTTGGAGAATGTCCATGTCAGCCGGAGAGTCAATTATGGCTTCCAGTTTGCAGTCATCAGCAAACTTGGTTAGCCATAGTCCTCCTGTGTTTACCTGCACTTCTGAGAAGTATATGCTGAACAGTAGGGGTCCCAGGACCAAGCCTTGTGGGACATCACTTGTGACTGGTTTAGAGTCGGACCTGGAGCCCAATATTCTTACCGTGTCAGTTCTGTCTGTAAGTCAGTTGGCAACCCATCTCATGACGTAGGGGTTTATGTTCAGGCTGGTGAGTTTTTCTATAATTCCCGAGTGGGGAATGGTGTCAAAAGCTTTGGCAAGGTCAAGGTAGGCTGTGTGAACCACCTTCCCCTCATCTATGGCCTTGGTGACGGTCTCAAAGAAGTCAACCAGGTTTAGTAGGCATGATCTGCCTTTAACAAAGCTGAACTGGGTCGGGTCAAGTGTTTGGAGGTTTCCAATGTCTTTGTTAATGAGTTCCATGATGATGCACTCCATAGCCTTGCAGACCAGGCAAGTCAGGCTTATGGGGCGATAGTTACCAGGGTCAGTTGTGGCCCCTCCTTTGTGGAGAGGAATAACCGTTGCTGTGCACCATTCCAAGGGCATGTAGCCTGTGGAGAGGCTGAGGTTGAACAGTGTGTTTAGGTGGGGGGTTAGTTTGTTCTGTAGTTCATGCAAGACACAGCCTGGGACACCATCTGGCCCCATTGACGCTGTGCTTTTGGCTTTTGAAAGGGCTGTTTTCACCTGTGCATCTGTGATTTCTGGGACACTACACTTTTCCAGTATTGTTGTGGGCCCTTTTGGGGATGAGAGTGGGGTGAAGTTTGCACTGAATCTATCTGCCAGGATGTTGGCAATATCAGTAGGTTCAGTATATTTTGTGCTATTTTGCACTAACTCAGAGCATATCTGCGAGTTGCCACTTAGATTCTTGACATAGCTAAAGAAGGCTTTGTGGTTATCTTTCGAATCCTTGGCTATTTTTCTTTCGAAGTTAGCCTTGGATGATTTTATGAGGGACCTTAGTTTCTTACTGATACTGATCAGGGATGTCTTTCCTTCTTGGGATTTGCTTTTTCTGAAATAGTTTCCTCCTCCTATTGTATAGCCTGTTTATAGCAGGGGTCCACCAGACTGGTTTCCTTCTTTTAGGGGAGTGAGTCCTGGTTTTGCTAGAGATGGCATGATCCATGCATCCTTGTAGGTGCTCATAGAGTGCATTTGTAAAGGTTCCTGCATCTTGGACACTGTTATCCTTTAGTATGGGGGCTGTGAAACTTACCACCTCTGACTTAAGTCAGGTGAACTTTGCTATAGAAAAGTTTTTCACTGTGGTTTCCTTGGTTGGTGGTGGTGGTGGTGTGGTGTGGATATCCAGAATGATTAGTTTATCGTCTGATCTAATCAGTGATGGGTTGACCTCCAGTGCGGAACACCTGTCGCCCATGTTGGTGATGACCAGGTCCAATATGTTTTCACCTCTGGTAGGGGAGTTTACCAGCTGATCCAGGGCATTTGAGTTGATAAATTCCAGGAAGCGCTGGACTTGAGAGTTTGTACTCTAGTAGTTTTCCAAGCTAATGGTAGGGTAAATGAAATCGCCCTATATCAGGGTGTTCGGTAGGACCTTCATGTTTTCCAGTGTCTCTAGAAAGGTGGAGTGGTGTTCCTGGGTCATGGAGGGGGATCTGTAGCAGGCCACAATTTGCATTACACATTTGCCCGCTGTTAGTTGCACATGGGTATTCTCAGAGGTATCATGCTGCGCCACTAACCTGGAGGTGTAGGTATCATTGATGAATATGGATACACCCCCTCCTTTTGTGTTTTGGTCCATGTTCTGTGGCCGAAATGTGTGGTAGGAGTTGTAACCCAGTAGTGCTGGGGTGCTCTGTGGAGCCTTGAACCAGGTTTCAGTTACTGCACAGATGTCGAAGTTCTCCATACTGAGGAGTGCTTTGAGCATGTGCATGTTGAGATTTAAACTCCTGGCGTTGAGTAGCATAACCCTCATTTTTTTATTTGTGCTGTTTACAGAGATGGGTTTGACTTTTGAGCCTTGCCTAAAAAAGGCACTATGGGTCAGCAAGAGCCTTGGCCAGTATTCGAAAGCCTAGGGGTGACAGGTGCAAGCCGTCTCTTGTGAAGCAATGAGGCTTGTCGAGCATGTCGTCCCAGGCTGACAGACACTGGATCCCCTTTGAATGACACCAGAAGCTTAAGCCAATTGTTGAAATTGATAATTTTTTCTTTATACTGTAGTATTATTCTCGGTGAGGGCAGGATGCTACTCAGGGTCAGGGTCAGGGTCATACCCACCTGGGCTGCATGATCAGAGAGCTCTTCCATGTCTCTTTTCATGTAGTCCAGGAAGGTACGTCTCAGGTCTTTCACACCAACATGAACAATGACAGAATCATATTTGTACTTGTTCTGGAGTGTTCTTTAGCTTCTAGATTTGAGGTGAAACAATTTTTTAAAGGTGTTCTTAATATTAGTCCTCCAGGAAGCCTGTTCTTCCTCCCTGGAATCTTAATTTTGTTTTGGAGGAGTTGACTCAGGCTCCTTTTGAGCCTGCTGCTTCAGCTTCCTTGCAACATTGTTCCTGGAAGACTGTTCTTTTGTTAGCACTTACTTCTGCCATATGGGTATTGGAGTTACAGGCTGTTATGGCTTGTCCTCCTTTTTTTGATCTTTCACGAAGACACAGTGTGCTTGCACACTAACCCTTCTTTTATGTCTGTCACTTAATCGGTCTATTAACCTGCCTACTTTTTTCCCCTCTTAGCAAACTGACAGTGAGAGGATGCTGTATACTTTGGATATGCATAGGCATCTCATGGTTTATTTGGATAAGACTAAGTCTATTAGAAAATCTGATCAGTTATTTCTTTCTTTTCATCCTAGATCTTTGCGACTTGCTGTAGCCAAACAAACTATTCCTCCTTCGATTTCTAAGTCTATTTCTTTTTGTTACACTTTTCATGGCAAGAGCCTTCCCACTTCAGTCAAGTCTCATTTTGCTAGTGCTGTCACTTCTTCTGTTGCTTTCTTTTCAAGGACTTGGATACTAATTCTACTCTTGAAGCAGCTGCCTGGACTTCTGTGCATACCTTTACCAAGCACTACAAGTTGGATGGCATCTCTAGAGCTAGGGCTGGGTTTGCTAGCGTCATCCTTTATGGCTTTCTAGGGCACTCTTCTGCTCCTTCCCCCTCCCAAATTTCCTCTAGCACTTTGGCACTCTCATATATGTTAAGAGGACTGCAGCAGTGAATGTTAAGGACATAGTACAGCTGTGTAAAATCTTACCCTAATGGTAGATGTCCTTGCCTTCACTTCTACAGTATTCGCTTCCTCCCTTCTTCCCCTTAGTCTTTTGCCTTCCTGGATGTACAGATTACCTCTTGGGATCCTTGGACTGGTATTCCTACCGGGGCAATCAGTTTTAACTATGGTAGACCTGAACATTACCTTTATGCCCTACGCTACACAAGGAGCATTTGGGTGATGTTTGGCATACCTTTAAAGCAGCAGCAGTCCTTGGTAGACTGGCCACACTTCAGGCTTCCACAGCAGGGAATCCCTTATGTTAAGAATACTGCAACTGTAAAGGCAAGAATATCTACCATTATGGTACGATTTACATGAATGTAATTTCCTGTGACCAGCTTTCACCCAAAGACAAATGGTTTGATGGTGGTGTGATGGTTGGCAGACACACAGGAAAAAAATCCAAGAGAAAAAAAGATGGATTCATCTAATTCCTCTTCAGTGAAGCAGGGGTCAGTAAATGTAACTTTTAAAAAAAGTAAATAATTTTTTTTATTTATTAAGCAGATCAGAGCACTGATACAAATGGACTTTTTTCAGGTAATGCTGGGGTTACAACAGATCAATTAAGAATCAAAGCAGTTATTTATAACGGATGTTCTTCTAGGATACAGAATAGATGTCTTCAGCTCAACATACATAATATGAAGCAATACAATCAATGCTAGTTTTTATAATTGTAACTGCAGTAATTATAGACAAAACAGAATAAAATAATGACTAGAAAAGGAAGACATACCAGTGACAAATGAGTGATGAACCAAGATGGTTTGGTGGATAGAGAGGGAACATGGACTACAGTGAATTTGGAGATGAATAGGTGGAAAGAAGATAAAAGGGGTGGGTGTGTTGCTTACTTAAATGAGCTAATTCTATTGTAGAAACGTGGAGGAGACTGTCCCAAGGATTAGTTACTATGGTCTCCTTCTAGGTGATCATACCTCTCAGGTGTACCTCATTACGAGGAACGTACGTCATTTGGGGTCTTAAAAAGTTCATGTTCCACGAAGTTCCCTCAAAGTTCCACATTGAAAGACTCTGTCACACATTCAGTGTTAGGAATTTTTTAAGTGAAATCCATTGTAAATAGAAATGAATCATATTAATTCATTAAAAGATCTTCTTTATAAGTAAAACCAGCATATTTTAACCATCCTATGACCTTCCTAGTTGAAGTTGTTAGTAAGCCATTAGTATGTGTTCCAC
This sequence comes from Protopterus annectens, assembly GCF_019279795.1. Taxonomy (NCBI): domain Eukaryota; kingdom Metazoa; phylum Chordata; order Ceratodontiformes; family Protopteridae; genus Protopterus; species Protopterus annectens. The sequence goes on from NC_056735.1 coordinate 187,669,773, forward strand.
ATTTTGCCCATTTGTTCCACATTATGAGGGCTAGTGTTCCTCATTTTGGACATGGAAGGTTGAGAGCTATGTAGGTGATACTAGCATTGTGGAAGCATTGGTACTGTTCAAATACGTAGTTTTTTAGTTTAAGCCAGACTTTAGTATAGGGGTTCATCTACTTAAAAACCCATCTGACATGCAACACAATATTACTAATATAAAAATAGTTACAGAGTCAGCATTAGCAGAAAATTGTAGACGGATAACATTTCTAATCAGCTGTTACTCAGACTGAGTACTTTAAGGACATACCTTGTTAATGAGACTTGCTGCACAGTGGCCACGGAAGATTTGTAACATCAAACTTCTAGAATATTCTTTTTTCACAGTGATTTGAGAGAGACAAAGAAACATTTTTGAAAATGACCCAAGGTGACAGTGCACAGTGATGCTTTCCAGCAATTCTATAAATAGATTCAGGAGTCTAGTGCCATATGTCTCAACTGTCCAGATTTTTGCCTCATAGTTTTGGTTTGTTCCTCAAAAAATTTGGAGTGTTCTAGCAAATCGAGGATCGAAGTCACTAAATAATGACAGGCACTTGAATTTCAGACTTCATACCCATCAAAAATGCATGATAATATAAAGCCTGTTATTCTCTCACTATTTTGAGCCTTTGTCCTCCTATTATTTTGGCTCTGTCCAGAATTCTTGGCCTAAGAAGTTAAGTAGTATGACTAATGCTACTGCTGGTACAGCACCAAAGTACTGTACAATGGGATGCCCTTTGATACAACTGCCAAATAAAATGCTGTTTGTGCATCCACTCTTTCTCTCTAAATTTTTCCTTCTTCTAGATTTCATCAAGGCCTCTGACACCATCCCACATGTTGGCATCATAAATAAACCATCCCAACGTAACAAAAACTTATGTGTAGTCCACTTGAGAGCTAAATGAGTCTCTGACAGAATTCACATTGATAACTATAGCCAGAGCAGTGTTAAGAATGGGGTCCCACAAGGCTCTGTTTTGGACTTCATAATCTTTGACATCTACTTCTCAAAAATATGTCAAGGGACTGTAGCTAAGTTTGCTGATGACTGCAAACTGGGGTAAATGTCAAATCTGCACAGACATTCAGATACTCCAGCAGTGGCTGGACTAGACCCCCTATACCTCCTTAGTAATGAGTGCTAACCCTAGCCTTAACCCTGACTAGCCCTAACCATAAACCTTACCTTAGAAAACAAACATTTTCATAATGCTATCACTATACTCCTATTCTATATATATATATATATATATATATATATATATATATATATATATATATATATACATACATATATATATATATATATATATATATATATATATATATATATTCCCTAGATGGCACCACTATCTCCCCTGCCTCACACACCAAACTCCTTGGGGTAATAATTGATGACCAACTAAAATTTGACTTGCACATACAACAGGCCATCAAAAAAAACCACCAAAAACTTGGACTACTTTATAGGAACAAAAAATTCCTCACTACTGCCACTAAACACACTCTTGTGCAGGCATTTCTCTTACCTAGTCTTCTATATGCTTCCCTCATCCTTACCAATATACAAACTACATCAATGCAGAAACTGGAACAAACGTGCAACAAAATTGCCAGATTTATTCTAAACCAACCACTCTCTTCACATCACTGCCTCTCACTAAACAAACGTCAGTGGCTGGAATTTCTGCACCTTCTCCTACAATTGCAACTCCAAACTACCTTTTCCATACTCGACAACCCCTCTGCCTGCCCTGCTCTCACCTCCCATGTTACTCCCTATACCCCCCCCACCTCTCCAGAGTGCTGATCGGCATCTTCTCTCACTTTATATTCCCAAAAGGAATATTGGCAAATTACTTTACAAACACTCTGTCTCACTAAATTGGAACAAACTCCCTCTCCATATTAGATCCAACCTTTCCTTTCCCTGTTTTAAAAAGGAGCTTAAATCCCACCTACTAAACTTGAAATGATGCTGTTGTATTGACCACACATTGTCTTAGTCTCTCCCACTGTATAACCTGTTACATCTCCTAACTTTCTTTCTTTGTTAGTAACTTCTGCTTATCCTAATCTCCTAAACCCTCAGCTCTACTACTAAACCCTATCCCCCCCACTTCCATCAATGTCTATACATAGTCCTTCTTTTGAAAGATTATGTTTTTGCACTCATATGTAATAAATTTTAGTCCACTACTATCAGTGCAGCCCTTAATGTTCATAATTTTTTTTGTTTTGTTTTTCTCTTTATAATTAATTTCGTACTTGCAGTGTTGTTTTAATAGTTTTTGTCCTGTATGTTTATCTTTGCTTATGTTTGCTGTTTTTTTTTCCCCTTGGGTCTCCACTGAAAATGGGTTGCTTACTATCAATGCAATGCAAATAGTTAATAGCCTTTTCTTTTTTACAATTATTTTGTATTATGATTATTCAATATTTGTATATTGTCACTATTTTACTTATGTTTGCTGGGATTTCCCCCTCAGGTCTCCACTGAAAATGGGTTTGTTTGCAAACTCAGTTGGACTAATGCAGTTAATAAATGTAAAATAATTAAATATACAAGATACTTAACCACACACCACATGCATCAATACACTTGCATAACGTTAAATATATATCTTTCCTTAGCTCTTACTCTAAGCCTAACCTGAAGCGCTAACACACACACACTTGCACATATACTTGCACTCACACACTCACTCCCACCCCCAAATATCAAAACTTTTTGCATATCTGAAACCTTTGGCATTAACACCCCCCACACCTACACTTACTTTTCAACTGGTTATCCTCCTTTTGGCAATGCATCACTTGAATATACATGTACGTGATCAAAAGTGCATTTGACCAGTTGTGTAAACACTTCGCTTTGTCTACCAAACAAACATTTGTCAGAGTGAATGTAACTCAGGGCAATATAACTTTCAGAGACAACATGGGAAAATATATCTTTACACTCCCACTGAATTATGCATTATTGTTACTAGACTGGACATCTGAAACTATCTCAAATGATTTACACATCCTCTTAAGGAAAATGTGCAGATTATCTCACTATCCAGTCCAAGGAATCAAACCTGGTTTCCTATGTTAAGGGCACTCTGGCTACCTGTTTCATAAATAAATAAATAAATAAATAAATAAATAAATAAATAATGCTCCATTGCTTAATCATCACTCCATAATTATTTTCACCTGAAAAATATTTGGCTGCTATCCCCTTTTGACTTCTTCTCTCAGAACTCAAAGTAGTGGAATCACCACTCTTCACTCATTCAAAATTCTTTATTTATACCCTTTAGAAAGCTTTCTCAAAATCTCACCCACCAGACCATATTTCCTGCAGGAAGAACCTTCCAGGCCTTAAGTCTTTTTGGAAGAAATAACATGCATCTCTTCTGCATACAGAGATCTGTTCCAAGAATCAGCAGGTGTTTCACCATTTAGGCTACCATGTGGCCATAGTGTAAGGTGACCCTGGATTTCATTTGTGACCAATGGGGAACAAAGTGGGTTTCTGTAGGGAGATTGTCACAGTTGGTCCTGGACTTCAGGAAAGTCCTTATAAAAAATTACACAACTGGAGTATCAGAAAATGTCCCAAGCAAAACAACAGCAAAAGTATCTGTTATGACATAACAGCACAAATTCTGGACTTCACTACTGGATGAAAAGTGACGGTACTTACTCATGTCTGACAAAAAAAAAAAAACAGGCTTTGACCATTAGGGGGAAGTCCTTTCACCACTGTGAGAATAATTAGTGATGCGATGTGAATTATGCGGGTCTACTTTATTAACTTGAACATTCAAAAACTCGAATGCATAAAGATTGACACATATGCATTGAACTTTTAAACGTTCGAAAGTTAGTAAAGAAAAAAAATACACAGAAAAAAAAAAGATGTAGGCAGGGGGTCAAGTCCCCCTGCACCCCCCACACCCCTCGCTACGTAAATATACCAACTCCGAGATTGTACTACATTGAAGTAAATGGAAATCTCCACCTATAGAGACTTCCATTTACACTTTTTGACGGCTTGCACTTTCAATGCATATGGTTCGATCCATATGTATTTGCGGTTTTACGCTTTCACGTAAATAAAGTAGACCCAATTATGCAGCTGAATTGCAAGAAAGAAGACAAAAGCTAAGGATTTTTCTTGCAGTATGTTCAAGCCTGCAATTCTGTACCTCATTAGGCAAATAAGTCAAGACTAATTGCACTCGCTCAGGTCTACATCTAGCGTACCACTGCAGTCACTCTCTCTTTGACTTCATCAGCCCTAGTTTGCAAACAATCTTGGTTCACTAGAGGGCAAAGTGAGGAGACAAGACTTGACATGACTTGAGCAACTAAAGAGCAGTTTAATTTTTCAGAGCGGAAATTATACATGAGTGGCTAGCAGTGCTTGACTCTTAACAGACGCCATGGCCTGACCATTGCACAAAACTCGCTTCCACAAAGGGATGCTACAATTTCACCGCATGTCCCACTTATATTAACAATGTGGAAGATCACTCTACTGTCTGTTAGAATGGCAGTTCTCAGCTTGCTGCGACAAAAGATTTCCCACTAAAGGTGCAGGTGCAGAACTTACCTACACACACACACACACACACACACACACTTGTGAACAAATCTGAGTACCTAAGTGCTATTTACTTTGGTGAGAGAAGAATCCAGACACTGGAATACATCACGGCTATCCACTAGCTCTGTATAGTATACAGGGAAAATCTGTGGCTCTAAGTGGGTACTAAGGCAGTTAGTGTACAATGTGATGTAAATGGCTGCATTTTTGTAAATGCATGTTAAAAATATGCATGCATCAATGCTGGAGGTCTCTTTCCACTGATCTGACAAAGAGAATATGATATCAACTTACAACAGCATAGGTTAGGAGGCCAACCATGCAGCTGCTGAACAGGGTTCAACTATTGTGCCAGATCGTGCATGTTAGAAAAGGAAAGAGCGAGCACAGCTGGTGTGACTAAAGGTTTCCTCATTGCTCTCAAAGGAATGGCACTTTGTAATCCCGATCGCTGAGTGAGACCAGGCTAGTGATAATCAGCCATCAAATGTGCAGTATTTGGGCAGGGGTTATGCAGCAGACATGCCAGTGGCCAGTCACAGCAGCAAACATACTAACTTGAGTACATTTGTGTATGTGGGCTGTGGATATATGACAGCCATAGTGGCAAGACAATGAGGAAACAAAAATGTACAGTTGGATATCTTCCTGTATACTACACAGATAAAGATGGATAGGAACCAAAAAGAAACATGGACAAATGTAGTTTATGCACCTAGTTCTGATGTTATTTGTTAACAGATAACTGCGGTACTCTTTTACAAACCTTTTTTTCAGCTGTCACCTATGTTATTTGTTAACAGGTAACTGTGGTTATCTTCTACAAAACTTTTTTTCAGCTGTCACCCTAACTGGAAATGCAATCTATAGAAACATTTAAGTAGCTAATTAAGCAGCATGTTTCTGAGAAGCGGGAATAAAACAGAATATTTAGAAAAACGCATGCAGAGACACAGAAAAAAAAAGCAATGCAATCTCTAAAGAAACATAATCCAAATGTCAGCACTGAACCCTGACTGTAGAGGTGAAGAGCAGAAACTTTATCCAGGTATTAAGTTCATATTAATTAATGGTGGGATGGAAGAGGGCTACACAGTGATGTACTTGAAAAGCATGAACTTGCTTAGTGGAGTGGGTCATTTCTTTTAAGCCGAAGAATGAGAAAGCCAAGCAATCATCATATATCACAAAACTGTATAACAAGCCTGCGGTCACTGCTGAGAGCTCCACAGTGGCATTTCCATGACAGAACCCTAGTGGTTCTTCATCTTTCTAATGGCAATACAAAATAGCAACCCAATGAAAGACAGACTAAGAGGCCATAATATACAGGCCGGCATAAACAAATCATTCTGTTATTGCCCTTCTATACTCTGCTACTTCTGAATGTGTATATTGCTCCATTTAAACACTTCATATAAGTAACTAAATATCTTGCGCAGTAATTTTAGAATACTTTCTTATTAATTTTACATACTAATTGTTTATGTCAAGCACCTGTTACTGATTAAGACAATGTTAAACTGTTTTTTAACAAGGTCATAGCTGAAAAGAGGCTCTCTTTGCACAGCCCACTTAGCTGATAACACAAATAAGTAAATTAATTAAAAGCTATATATGATAAACAACATGTGTTTTCTTTAACTGGTCACATGCAAGTACAAAATCTTAAAATATAGGTTTTCAGTTTCATGGAAAATATTTAATTAACATATTTTCTCCTAATTCAACACAGAATGCTGTTGCAGCAAAGTGAAATAATTTAACGGAAGGAAACAATGTTGATTTAATTAGAAAAAAAAAATCATGTTGTGTGTGAAAAGTCCACTTCAGCATTTCTACACTGTAGCATTAAACTAAATTCAGCAAATTGTCCTAATTATATCAGCAATGAAGATGTGCAGTGGGATAAGGATGCAAAACAAGTGCTAAATTTAAGACTCTTTTAAGCAGCTGCGATTTATTGCTCACAACTGACTTCCTAACCTGGAAGACTAATAGGAATTCCAACTGATGAAGAAATGGTTTCTAGAAATATGACCCACTTAACATAACTGTCCTAGTTACCTGCATCCACAGTGAGCTGTATCATTTGCATTGTATTATCTTCAGATACATACAAATATTTGTTAGATTTTAATACCAATAGACATCATCTTAAACTGGTATTGTATGCACATATTCTCTTAGCTCACACAAATGGCCTTTAAGTGCAGGAAAAATGGTTATTTTCTCTTGGTAACACAGCAGCTTAGCTACTACTGTTCATGCGTTACCTAAGTAAGGGAATGAAGCACAGGCTACAAAGGAACTTGAAATAGACTGGCACATGTAAAATGATGTCCTCTTCTAAACTGTATATAGTGGCTCATTGAAGGACAGTCAGAATTAACACTTTGCGCATATTTAATCTTATTAATTACAAGAATGTATAGCAGGTTGGAAAATGTTTGCATCAGTGCATAAAAACAGAATACAGCAGCCATCTGAAGCACATGGAAGTTATATAATGAATAAAAGGCTTGGCATGTCTGTACACACGTCAGTCAACATACAATACAAAACTCAAATGTAGAGGAAGATGCAAGTGCCACAGTGTACTATCAGGAAGGCAAGAAATCTTCACTAGGCCAGATGGTCAGGTTGTTGGTGTCCAGAAGCCTCTACTGCTTTGATGAAGGTCTGCTTGGTAAAATAAGTGGTGCAGGATTTCTCAGCAGTTCTACAGAACCAGGAAACAGCACATCTAGAAGTCATACAGAGTCTGTTCTGGTTAACAGTTACATTTCAGCAGCTAAGAGCTGGCTGGGCATGGCATTTGAGCTGGGCCTCTTCAGCTATAGGCACTCCCTAAATGACAACTAGCAGTACAGCTGAACCTTGTACTGTGGGTTCCTGCATTGTTACGTAATGTAAAAAGACCCTTCTCAGACTACAAGATGGCCAGTTTTCTTTCCTTTTCTTCTTGTTTTCACCTTTCTACTAATGGCTGGATGTAAGGTGATGTAATATCATAGATATTCGTTCTTCTGTATCTGGTAAACTTCGCATTCTAGTGACAGAGTGCTCAAAGCAGATGAATCATGTGCATCCACCATCCTAAAATGGAGCTCTATGAGTGGGTTGTTCAATTCGTATATTCACAGCAGACCATCTGTATGTTCAGACCAGACACTGAACAAGGCAGTCAGAATTCCAGGTACAGGTCCCACCACCGCACATTTTCAGCAAGTGTTGTAAAAAGATGACCTCAGTAACAGAAGGCAATTGGCACACTGCAAAATTAAAAGTACTTGGCACATATGCTGAAAACTTCTGTGATTATATGGCTAAAGTGTTTTAGCATCCCAGCTGGATGGGGACAAGGTGAATATGGCAGTGAATGAAAGAGAAAAAAAAATCTCCAGCTGCCAAATAACATCCAGCCTTCATACTGCAACATCATTCATCGTCATTAATACTTTTCACACTGCTTCAGAAGTAGGGCATTTTACAGAATGTATACTTCTTAATCCAGTTCGTGGTTTATTTTGCAGCTAAGCTTATTAGTTCTCAGCGGACTAAGTCTAGACCTACACTGTAGCATTTTAGCTAAATTGGCATCAAGTATAGCAGCGGTCCCCAACTACCAGGCCACTGACCAGTACCAGGATGTGGAACACTTGGAACTGGGCCGTCAGGTAAGTGAATGCTTGTGTGTGTGTGTGTGTGTGTGTGTGTGTGTGTGTGTGTGTGTGAATGCGTGCATGAAAGCAAGAGAGTCTGTGTGTGAGAGATTGGGAGGGTGAGAGCGATGTTTGAGAGCGATGTTTGAGTGAATGCAGGAATGAATGAAGAAGTGGCTGTGTGTGAGATAGCAGGAGAGTGAGAGCAATGTGTGAATGAATGCAAGAATGAAGGAAGAAGTGGCTGTGTGTGTGTGTGTGATCGGGAGAGTGAGAGAGATGTGTGAGTGAATGCAGGTATGAATGCTGAAGTGGCGGTGTGTGTGAATAAATGCAGGTATGAATGAAAGTGACTGTGTGTGTGTATGTGTGAGATTGAAGAGTGAGAGGGATGTATGAATGAATGCATAAGTGGGTGTGTGGCATGTTGGTGTGAGATCGGGAGAGTGAGAGTGATATATGAATGAATACGTAAGTGGGTGTGTGGCATGTGGGTGTGACAGACAGTGAGAGCGATGTGTGAGTGAATGCAGGTATGAATGAGGAAGAGTGTGTGTGTGTGTGTGTGTGTGTGATTGGGAGAGTAAGAGTGATGTGTGACTGAATGCAGGTATGAATGAGGGAGTGACTATGACTGTGTGAGAGATCGGAAAAGAGTGAGAGCGATGTGTGTGTGTGTGTGTGTGTGTGTGTGTGTGTGTGTGTGTGTGTGTGTGTGTGTGTGTGTGTGTGTGTGTGTGTGTGTGTGTGCGTCACGGGGGGAGAGAGTGAAGAGTGAGAGTGATCCCTGGCAGCAGCAGCAATGCGGTCTGTATAGGTCTGGACCATACCAGTGGACACATACCTCTCACCCTCTTAGATCAAGAAATCTGAATAAAGCCAAAAATAGTGGGGGTACAAAGGCACAAAATAGGAACACTTAAGTACTGCTCTTACAAACTTAGAAAGTTGATAGAAATGCAGGGTTTGCATTAGCATGAATTTTCTGAAGGGTATGAAGTATGAAACTCAACTGTCATTATTTTCTGACTTCAACCTCAATGATCTGCCAGTGATTTGCCAGAAAACAACAATTTTATGAGAAAAAGACCAACATATGAGGCAAAAATCTGGACATTCTGCAAAAATCTATACAGTTGAGAGGTATGCTGGACAGAGACAAATAATAACAGATTTTAAATATTGTTCTTATAAACTTAAAGTTAATAAGGTTGCCATTGCTTACCTCTCAGCCATAGTAGATCAGTGCTATGCTGTTAAGCAGAATGTAAACTTTTTTCGTAATTGTCTTTTTCTTTTTCTTTTGAGCTTTTCTTCACAGGTCTCCTAGTTCAGTCGGGCAGCCTCATTAAACAAATGTCAAATAAATAAATAAATGAAATATGCACTTTATGCGTGCCCCCATTGGGGGGGGGGGGGCACCTTGGGAAAGCCTGGATTCAGCAAGGGAGCTGAGAATCGAAACAGTTTGGGAATCACTAGCTTAGCCCATTTCTTAAACTTAATATCCCCAAAAGAACACAGTGGAGGCACAACGGAGGAGTTCAACAAACCAAGTATTCCTAAGCTGAAGGATACAGACATGAATACACACAACAGTGCAGCGGATGTGAAGGTTGACAACTGTGAGTTAACCTTTCACAGCTGAATAATGCCATCTAAAGTCAAGAAGTGAAAGTCTACTGAACAACAAAAGGTGTGTGTGTGTGTGTGTGTGTGTGTGTGTGTAAGACATAAAACTGTCAGCAGAAAATAACTGGTCCAATTACCACACTGTTTTCTTTACCTCACCATCCTATGATTACATTCACTTGTGACTGTATCATTTGTGTTTCCGTGTGTTCACTTCAGTCCATACCATTGTTGCTGAAGCACATCACTCTTTCTTGGATACTGTCTTGTACTATTTCTTTCCCACCTACAACATCCACAGATCCTTTGACTTCTCATATAGGTTTAACCTATCTTTAATCTTCATAAATGTGTTTTTTTCTGCCTCTGTGATAATTTTTTCCCTGCAATGACTATCTTTTCTATGAATAAATGCTTCCCAGCATTGCCCAGAGATTACAAAGACTATGTATAGAAGCTCAATGTAAGAAGTGGAATAAAAACCACATATAGCAATACATTTCTCCCACACAACTTTTTCTTTACTTCTGTTAATTGGAATGTCACATCAGCCAGCTTCCACTCTAGCCCTACTCTATTTTAACTCTGTGCCTCATGTGGTGTTCTCAGCTGCCAAGTGACAACACGAGAGAGCTGAAGGGCACCCTGACGGCACAAGTCTTCCTTTTGCTCTACCACCATTCATAGTGGTGTGGACTGCATAGAGGCCTGGCCTACCATTACCAGTGTGCCTGGTTGTTGAGCTTGTAGAACACATTACCAAATGTCTTTGTTACCAACAGTAGTCGGTTATGGTTCTAGTACTGGTAGAGTAGATGGTTAGTAGTTTATAACAGGCATGCCACTGTGTAAACAAGCTATTTATGTGTTAATATCTCAGCAACTATTTGCCTCTGAGCAGTATGTGTACTCTAACATTCTACTGGGCTTGGGCCTACAGAATACCAAGAAACAGGACAGTGGCACCCTAAGATATCCATCAAATAACAGTTAGACTAAACTTCTAAACATGGCTGATATAAAAATGCAGCAACTAGGAAAATTAGCAAGCAGAACTCTGTACTGACAGCCTCCTCTCTGCTGCCTCAAGCTTCTTCCTTGGAGACATCTCCGTCCCTAAGCATCCTTCACAGCTGTGTAATATCAAGCAAAATTATGAAGTGAAGGTCTGCTGAGCTATTAAAGATGTGTGTGTGTGTGTGTGTGTGTGTGTGTGTGTGTGTGTGTGTGTGTGTGTGTGTGTATATACATACATATACACATGTGTGTGTGAACAACATAAAACTGCCACCAGAAAATGACTTGATGCTGTCAGCGCACTCAGACCTGCTTTACCATACCATCCTGTTATTATTTTACTTGCAACTTTGTCATTTGCATTTCCATGACCTACTGTTCTCCAAAATGCCTGCACTGCTCTTTGCCATCTTCATTCAACTTCTGGTGAATTGAAATTTACAGTTCCTGATGCCCCATAGTAAATATTTCCACAGTCTATATGTTCTCTGTCTCTCCTGCACATACACACACACACACACACACAAATGCAGATAACCATCATCTCACCCACTACTTTTTAAGGTAAAGCAAACAAAACTTAATAATAAGTAGTCAGAATAGCTGATGCTGCAAAATGTCTCCTATTATTGCTGTCTTTGGGTGCCTTATCATTTCTCATGTACTGTATACCACCTTCTATTGTAGAAGCCTGTCTTTCCGTACCAAAGTTGTTTCCAAAGGCAGCTTCTTCAGGTTTATTTTTGTAACAGAACAAACCTGTCCACCACAGATACTAAGGCAATTCACTAGCCATAATCCTGTTTCTATAAACTGGCTTGGCCTATTCAGTCCATTGCTGCACAACACATTGTGTTACCATTCTTGGGCACCTATGTCCTTTCACAAAGATGCGTGACCATGCCAGTTTAGGGTTGCCACCTGTCCATCTTCACTCAAAAAATTTATATTTGGAAAGCTGTATCCTGTGGTGAAAAAAAAAATGACAAAAGTCCTGAAGTTTTAGGACAAAAAATATGTACTAGGTTTCTACTAATTGCTGCATAAAGACTTATGTTGTATCTGAAATGCCTCAGTAATATATGAAACAACAGAAACAACTCAAATTATTCAACAGTAAGCTTTTTTTGGCAAAAGTGTGAAGTCCAGTCCTTTGCAATGTTTGTGAGTATGGTTTGCCCTGCAAAAATCTCATGTTTCCACAAAAACTGTCCCACTGGGCATTTGAAAAGGTGGCAACCCTATGCAACTGTGCCTTAACAAATGGTCTCCTAGCACCTTACCTGTCTGCCTAAGGCATCCAAAGCCAGGAACAAAAGGGAGCTCAAAGAGGCAAACCAAGACAAGAATGCAAATAGCTATCCAAAGCTCTAAATATTATTAAATTATAATTAGCCTTTCTTATATTCTATTTACTGAAATATTCTGCTTTTTAAACCCAATACGATGCTTCCAGCAGCTACTCAAGCTTTTCCTCCCACTGATCTTAAGCATTATGATTCCTTGTCACTGCTTCCAAACTAGTACCACCATCAGGGCAGTAAACAAGGACAAGTATTTCACAGCCAGGACATGTGGCTTATGTGCCCCACTGTAACACTGCTTATGGTTACCAAGTTCACCCAACTGTAGAATTTCACTGATCCCAAATGGTGGCTACCTGCATAGCTAACCATTAGCCATAAATTTTGTCCCAAGGTAATTTGGCTGCTACAGCTTGTTGGCTCCTTGTCCTGACTTTCATTTCGGAGAATGAAATGTGCCTGCCATGCTTACCATTAACAGATCAGCTGATAATGATCTGGTCAGTCACAGTCCATGCATAAGCAGGACCTTTAAATGCTGGGAAGTTTTTCCTTCCATAAGGAAATGACACAGTATTTATCTACTTTATTCAGCTCATTCTAATACAACTAAAGTAAACTGCATTTCAGAGGCACTAGGTATCTATAATTTATGCATCAACAAACATTTCTTAATCATTTTCACTTGCATACATAATTCTTGACATTTCCGGCATTTCAGCTTTGCAGCATGAAACCACCAGTTCTTGTTGTGAAGAAGTATCTTTCTCCTCATGTTGTATTAAATACATCTTCTGTGTGCTGAAGCACTGCTTCGCAAATGCCAGCTGACCTTTGTAAAGAAGACCGTTCGGCTCTGTGCTGGCTGCAGGGTGAACAAGTCATTGCCTATGTACAAAACAGAACAGTAGTATATATTGACTCTGTATCAGACCAGTGGCATACAGAGATAGTATACTCCCCTTCCACTGGCATTTGTGTAATTCATTTGTATAGTTTTGATGAAATCAGAGGACCTTTACAGCTCATCAGTTGTCTTCATGAATTCTTTAAAACCAGCAAGGTTTGCCAACAGAAGAAAACAGAGCTGGGCAATTGTAATTCAGCTTAATACTTTGGTTATTTCATTCATCAGAAAACCATTATGGGAATGTGCCTTGCTTCAAAGTGTACTGGAATGGTAAGCAGAAGGGGTAGATGGAAAACAACTAATTTTAATCCTCAAAGTAATTCAAACCACGGAGTGATAAATTACGGTTACATCATGTCCATCACCCTCATGCCCAGCTGTTTGAAACTGTAAATATATACAAATATTTTTTGAGTAAATTAATGTACATTTGCAATTGTTAAAGCACCAGAAATAAGCAGTACCTGTATGACTAAAAGGTCACTCTTGTCAGTAGCATTACTTCTCCTGCATGCATGCATGGTCACTTTTAGGTCCTCATGCATTCATTCCATGAAGAACAGCTTGGAAGTACTGAACTGTTAATCTTCTTTAAAGAATCACCATATACTCAAACTGAAAATATATTTTTAGCTGGTCATGAAGTTCTGCAAAATCATATGACTACTTAACATTATTTTTTTTCTATCCAGAGTGCTTTCATGGGAGAAGACATCCTGAAATTATTTTATTTTCTTGGAAATATTTTGTTTTCCAGCATTAGAACACATTATAAATATTTTTATTTTTTATATTTTCATCTCCAAACAAGATCACACACACACACACACACACACACACACACACACACACACACACACACACACACACACACACACACACACTATTCACTCACATACATGCATACATATGTGCCTCTCTAAGTCAGAAAAGACCACATTGTTTCTTCTTAATTCCCCTAAATAATGTAACACAGACTTCTGCTAGACTTTAGCACTTCTATAACCTTAACAGTTCCTTGACAAATACAGTTTCCTTTGTAATTGAGGTGTTGAAGCTTCAGCTTTTTTGTCAGTGGGGGCACAGGTGAATGGCAAGACTGTCCCCAAATCTCTATTGACAGCTTCTGGGTGGGTGATTGTGGTTAATCTTTGGACAAGAGGCTGTGTTTGCCCACCTGCACCACAACAGTGCTTGTTTGGATACAGGTAAAAAAATTCCTATTCACTTCTGCAGCCTGAATTTTGCAGTGATGTACCCAAGACACTTAAAGTGATGGTGATTTATAACATATTCCACAGTGGATTCACCACATCAGCCAATTCTACTGGAAATCAGATTTTTCACAGTTGTTACATCTCCAAGTCTTCAAAAAAAAAACACCAGCAACATAAGAGTAAGCTGAAAATAATCCTTACCCTCTTGTAATACTCCATGATAAATATACCTTTTTAATGTCGCTGATTTTTAGGGCTGTCATAGATTTTACCTTATATATATGCTCTCTCCCACTATGATTTTGTGACATACATGACAGAATTATATTCAACAAATAATGGCAACCTTACATTTACAGACTTGTTCATATTACTGCTATCTTCCCAAGTTCTTGTCAATCATTCTGTCCTCTATAAGCCCTCCTTCTGCTCAGGCATCTCCTCTCTCATCTCTCTCTACTCCCCTACTAGAACCCTCAGGAGTGCTGATCTACAATGATTAGACATATATAAACGTAAAAGATCAATAGGCCAAAACCTTTATAGCTACACTTGTGTCCTTCCTAGGAATAAGCTTCTCCTGTTCATCAGAATAATAACTCACACACAGGAATTCAAAAAAGCTCTCAGAGTTTATCTACTTAACAGCTAGAAGTGCCAATGCATAAACCATGCCTGGTCTTTCTTCATGCAATACCTTCAAAGCTTAGTCTCTTGGACCCCTGTATTCTTCATCCTCAGAATTGCTCTTCTCTCATCCTCCTCTAAATTGGTCTACTCCTGACTCTTACACTCATTTCCCTCTTGTTGCTACAGCTCTCCCTACCTTTATCCCCTTACCTCTTCTCACAAAAAATATCTGACCTGTCCTACATTCTGTATTTTTACATCTCTATCATCCCTTCCTTTAATATAAATATTATACTGGTTTCATGTTAAATTTCTCAGTTGCAAACAGCAAACTCTGTACACTGTCAATTCATAGCATTATTGTTTGTATTCAAGTGTATTCAATTCAATATTTCTCTTGTTAATGTTGCAATGTTCATACAAATTTATTATTTTTTGTTAAACCACTATGTTAAATTTATTTTATTTTATGGAGCTTTTCTCCCAGGGCCTCCACTGAAAAAAGGGCCCTAGCTCATTCGGACATTCCTGGTCAACAAAACGTAAAAGAAAAAAATAAATAAATATTAATATACACTCTTTTATATCAACATTCTAAGTGACTTGAACAATGTTTTATAGGGTGTTTCTAATTTTGGGCCTTTGTTCCAGATTTTTGAATTAATAGGTTAAAATTATAGAGGTGAAACAAAGAACACTTCAATAACTACCACACATTTGTAAAAGAACAACAGGAGATACATATTCTATTAAAGTAATCTACTAGAGACAATTATAAGACCTTCTTCACATATGTCTGCAACCTCAAATGAAGCACCTAGATCTGTTCAGAAGTGGTGGTCAAGGACACCACATATACAAATGGTGTAGATATAGCAAACTTGCTGGCTGACAGATTCAGTGAAAACTTCACCCCTCTTTCCCCCCATCAGTAAATTTGGACATCCTCAGTACCTGCTCCCTTCCCCTTTTATCTAGGGAACAGGTCATCACTGCTTCCTACATGAACTCAGGCAGGAACTTGCAGCACTATTAGGAGCCCTATTCAACCAAAGCCCGAGTACTGGCTTTGTCCAAGCTGAGTGGAGGACAGCCACTGTCATCCCTTTGCACAAAGGTGGAAAGTCCACCAATCTGGGAAACTATAGACCCATCAGCCTAACTAGTCTGTTCTGCAAGGCCATGGAACAGATTATCTGGATTATCAGGGACGTTGGCAACCTCCAAACACTCAATCCCACACAGTTTGGCTTTGTCAAGGGGAGGTCATGTTTGTTAAATTTGGTTGATTTCATTGAGACAGTCACCAAAGCCATGGATGAGGGGCAGATGGTGCACACCACCTACCTTGACCTGGCCAAAGTCTTTGACACTATTCCCCACTTGGGTATAATAGATAAACTGTTTCAACTAGGCATCAATCCATATGTTATCAGAATGGTAGCAAACTGGCTCACTGATAGAACCCACCTAGTCAAAATTGGGGAAGCCATCTCAAGCAGTAGACCCGTAACAAATGGCGTACCCCAGGGTTTGGTCTTGGGGCCTCTGTTATTTGGGATATAATTTTCTGAGGTGCAAACCAAAACCAGTGGGCTATTATTAACCAGGTCTGCAGATGACTGCAAGCTGGGTGTTGTCATCAATTCCCCTAGTGATGTGGACATCCTGCAAGAGGGTCTCACTCAGATAATGACTGGTGCCAGAAACATGGCCTCAAGCTGAATACCAAAAAATGCATCATCATCCCCTTTGGGAAGAGTGATGTCCTCACAAATAATCACATTAAGATAATGCCCTAAGCACGCAATCAGTTGTGAGGGATTTGGGAGCCCAGGTTGATAGCAATCTGACTTTTGACCACCATGTTGCTTCTGTTGTATGGAAAGCCTTCTATGTGGCCCACCTCATAAGTAAGGGTTTCTCATCCAAGGACAAGGAGGTCATAACATCCCTGTATTCTTCCCTTATAAGGCCCATTATTGAGTACAATGGCCCTTTCAGCATGTACCTCGCAAAGCACATGCAGCAGCTAGCGACACCACAGAGGTTCCTCACCAGGAGAATCCAGGGTCTGAAACATCTACCATACACAGATAGGCTAAAAGCCCTACCCCTCTACTCAGTTTCATATAGGTGACCTCTTTCTGGCATACAAGGTGATCACGGACCCCACATTGATGGAACTGCTGCATATCTGCAAGCCAAGCACCACTCGAGTGACTAGCATGCATGGCCACAACATACTCTGTGACATCAACAGGACTTGGTGGGACAGATTTATTTCCCAGAGACTCTCCCATCTGTGGAATAGACTCCCTCTCCACATCAAGCAGATTATCTCTTTACCCCTTTTTAAGTGCAACCTGGATAAATGGATGGGAAACAGAAAATACATCCGTGGGATTCCACCCATGTCCCTGCTGGACAGGGGCATCGGGTGCTGACTTGTTTAAACTTGGCTAGGCTTATAAGGGCCTCAGGGCCAGTAGCCTAGTAACCTCCTATGATCCTATGAAATAAACATTAAAGGTAATGTTCTATCCAACCTCTCTGGCAACATTAAAAATCGGGTTTTGTCATCAGTATTAAATATCAACACTGTGGCTAACAAAGTGTTATCTGTCATTATACACAACTTAATATTGTGCCAAGCCAGTCTGCAGCTTCTAGTGTTAAAAATAAATAAAATATAGCAGAACTGAAACCCATGTCACACCATTACTACATTGGTTTTCTAACCACTGAACTGTGGGGTCATTTCACTCGCCTTCCCCTTTACGATCCCATTCCATTCCCATCCCCTTTATGATCCCATTCCATTCCCATCCCCTTTATGATCCCATTCCATTCCCATCCCCTTTATGATCCCATTC
Organism: Protopterus annectens; assembly: GCF_019279795.1. Classification (NCBI taxonomy): domain Eukaryota; kingdom Metazoa; phylum Chordata; order Ceratodontiformes; family Protopteridae; genus Protopterus; species Protopterus annectens. Next base: position 187,687,659 of record NC_056735.1, read on the forward strand.
CATTCCCATCCCTTCTACACTCTTGAAATGCTGCTTCCACTCAGTATGTCATTTAACAACTTCAAGGATTGCAATGTCTGATAAAGGAACAGTACGGCTAAAATATAACCGATAATTTACTGGCAAAGGCAAAAGAACACTCCCTTAATCATAGAACTTAAATTTTAAGGACATGAATGCAGTTGCTTGTGAGTTATATCATTTAATCCCACCCAGCAATTTATACATTTTGTTCTCAGACCTAAAGTTGTTGCCCTACCATTCACCTATCATTTTAAAAACCCTGAAAATGATACCCCCCAACCAAATAGGAAGGACAAAGCTTTCTAACAGTTGTCACTTGTATTCCTAAAAACTATTTTTGCAAACAGCTACAGTTAACTTTGAACCTAACACCACTCTTACGTATTCAACTGCGGTACCACCTTTAACATTCTTATAAGAGAAGCGCAGTCCGGGTCTGAACTGTCTGCAAACAGCTACAGTTAACTTTGAACCTAACACCACTCTTACGTATTCAGCTGCGGTACCACCTTTAACATTCTTATAAGAGAAGGGTCTGAACTGTCTGCAAACAGCTACAGTTAACTTTGAACCTAACACCACTCTTATGTATTCAGCTGCGGTACCACCTTTAACATTCTTATAAGAGAAGCGCAGTCCGGGTCTGAACTGTCTGAAAACAGCTACAGTTAACTTTGAGTATGTGTCTACCTGTTTGAGCCAATCTTCATTTTCCCCTGGAGAGCACTGTGCTTTGGCTGTAAGCAACCCCCCCCCCCACCACCACACACATCTTCCACTTTCTCTTATTCCCTTCTGTTAGCAAATAGTATCCATAACTGATCAATACTGTGTGTTTGTTAATTTAAACTATGACCACAGTAGCCTACTGATACAAGGTTATCCTGTTTTTCCACCTGAGAAATTAAGAAAAGACTTACAGTTTCAGAGCAGTCCTTGGTCAATTGTGATTGTTTCCAGCCCCTCATACAAGACCCTAACAGGGTCTCTACCCACTCCCACCCTGCCCCTATTCCCTCCCGCCCCCAGTGGTCCCACCTTTATTGCACTCAACCCCCTCCCATCTTTCCAATAGCCAACCACAGCGCTAACCCAACACTACCTCCTCCATATTCCCTCTACTTTCACACCTCCACAACTGACATGTACAAGCATACCTTTCCTTTGCTCACTGCATGCACTCTCCTTGCATATCTTACATCCTACCAAAGCTCCATCATTCCCCCCACTTAACCACTACCATTGTGCTACTACTCACACCACCACCCATGTCTCACCCATACTCAGCTCCCCTCCCACCAGCTCAAGAACCATCCCTATGCACCCCCCACATATTCTACCAACTATATTACTCAAACGTAAAGCATCCCTACAACTTAACATAGTAACCCTCCCACCATACCTATTACCCACAGAGCACAATCATAAAGTTTCCGTTATAAACAAACACATTCAAAAACTGAGAAAACTAATAATCTCATGCATATCAAAACTAGCCCTAAGTGGAGACATCCACCCCAACTACCATCTCCAACCCCAATCCTCATAATCAGACTAGAAACCACAACTTCTCCCATATTACAGCCAATAGAAAGCCAAGTGACTTCCTTCTACTAAGCCTAAATATTAGAAGTATATCCAACAAAGTCCATGAACTCCATGCCACCATTGACTTATACTCTCCAGATATTGTCATCCTGACAGAAACCTGGCTAAAACCTCACATTACCAGTGAGCAAATACTCCCTACACATTCTTACGCTACTAAAGAGTAGACGGCTAAACAAAAGGAGGTGGTGTAGCTATAATATTTAAACAGCATCTAAACATCCAGATCTTAAAATCATCAGCTCCACAAATAGGCAATGAAGAAATAATGTATACCAACCTCAAAATTAACCAAAACAAAACCATCAACATAATTGGATGCTACTTCCCACCTGGCCAAAACATCCCTCCACTAGAAAACCTCCTCAGCTGGTCTACCCACCATCTCCCCCAAGAAACTATCATCTTAGGTGATTTCAATATTGACTGGCAATCCTGTTCTGGCAAGTACACCTTCATGGCTTCACCCAACTAGTCCAGTCACCAACAAGGATAAATAAAAACTCCAGCAAGCACACTACCCTGGATTGGATGCTATAGTCAGTAGAACCCCAGTCATATATAACAGGCTGCTTATCAGATAGCCTCAGTGATCACTCCCCAACATTCCTACTCAAAAGTACCTCAGTCTAGATGACACAGTTGAATTTTTAATACAACCTTCCTGAACATCCTTAATTACCATGCCCCCATAAGATTTTCCAGAACCAAAGCACAACCCTCCCCATAGCTACAGAAAACCACTAAGTCCGAAATGAAAAACAGGGATAAAGCCTGGGAGCACTGGCACAAAACCAAAACTCCCGGCAGCTAGACAAACATTCCTAGAACTACGCAACAGAGTCAAAAAGCTAATAAAACGGGACAAATTCCAATACTACCAGTCTGCCCTAGACTCCTCACAACACAGCCCCAAACAATTCTGGTCCTCCATAAACTCCATCCTCCACCCAGGTAAAGCCCCTCCTCCTAACATCCCTCACTCCTCAAAAAATATTGCTACCTCATTCAACACACACTTCACCCAAACCATACTATCACTAGCTAAACAACACAACCCTCCCCTCCAACCCACACCTTCAACTAGTAATCTCCAACATAAAAACTCTTAACTAAACTTAAACCCAGTATCCATCTTGATTAACCATCTCTCAACAGAAGAGATTCGTTCCCACATTGTGGAAAGTCTAGCATATAATTCCCTCCACAAAGGTGGACCCTCTGTAGAAAAATACTAGAGATGCATACACTCTCAGGTCTCACACTACCTCCTTACTAACAACCTCCTTTCCAGTACTCAGCATGGTTTCCGACCAAACCATAGCACCACCACTGCCTTACTCTCCTTTACTAACATTATCCTTCAACATAAAAACAATGGCTATCTCTCCTCTGCTACTTTCCTAGACCTATCTAAAGCATTTGACATGGTCCCACACAGACAACTTATCTCTGTCCTCAATAACCTATCCTTCCATATCTCCCCAACTACCTGTTCTCTTAGGGGTTCCCAAGGATCCATCCTTGGACAATAATCTAGCCTCTGCCACCAAACATGACTCAACCATCATCTGCTCAGCCCAGTCCCTACCCAAACTGAAAAACACACAGGAAGCATTTTCCTCTGTTGAAACATGGTTATCCGATGCCCAATTAATACTCTACTCATCTTCCAACCCACCAAACATACTCAAAACAACTCTCACTTTAACATCACAGCAAAGACAACACCACTATATACCCAACTGAACACACCACATTGCTAGGGTGGAAATAGACAATAAACTAAAATTTGACATTCACATATCCATGACCATAAAAAGTCCACAAAAACTAGGAGCATTATACAGAAATAAACAATTTCTCACTAAAGCAGCAAAGATTTCAATAGCAAATTCCCACCTTATCTCCACCAGTATATACCAACTAAGGCAATGTGATCTAAACAACAACAAAATGCGGGGCATCCTACCATAGTCACCACTGTCTCTCACTTGCTGAACTGGGCTGGCTTGAACTCCCTCACCAACAAACTAGTAAACCATCCAGACTACTAAGATCCCGCAAAAAAAAATCACTTGCAGATCGCTAAAGCCAATAACTCTGCTGGTGAAGCACTATTCTCTTAGCCAAATTATGGAACTCACTCCCACCCACAATTACCTCCATACCATCATGCACACTCAAAAAAACTTTATAAAGCGCACCCTAAAACATGCTCCCACTATTAATATCATCCACCCCATCCTTCTACCTTTCTTTCACCTCCACTAACTACCTTGATGATAGCAAGCTCAGATGCTCATAAGCCTAGTACTTATTATACAGCAGGAACTTCTCATTGTTACATTTGTTAATGCCTGTTATGTACTTCACAGATAAAGATTCTAGTTGTCTACTGATGTACTATGTTCTTCATCTGTAAATATGTTGTAAGTAATTTCTATGTTAAATTGTTAATCGCTATGTAATCCAATGTAACTACTGTCTGTTTATTTTACTGTGGAGCTTTTCAATAAATTTAAATAAATAAATAAATAAATAAATAAATAAAGGTGTGTTCCTTCACAACAATCATTCTTTGTATACCCCTGTAATGTAAATATGTGATTAGACAGTTTTAAACATTTTGTGATTTTTGACTGTTGAAGTTTCCAAGAGATGCTCAGAAGAAACACACTCATTTGAGTACACCCAGTATTCCAAGCTACACCCTTGCACACATGTGAAATACACTTTTGCACCACACCCATCAGTATTTACATCTCTTTTACAGCTTTTCTTTGGTACTGAGTCTTTTACGTATGAAGACAATGTAACCCTTGTAATAGCCTTCGAGTAGACTTCTTTCTCTCTTCTATTGTCCTGGATATACCTTTGATCTCTGCAAGTAGAAACTGTACTCCTAGAAGTATTGCAGACTAATGTTATCACCTCTTCTCTGATGCTAATGATACCCTTTTGCTGTTTAGTACTTCACACCGAGTTCTCATCTCAATGGAGTCATGGAACAGGGGTGATGATGTTTAGTGTGTACTGATATCATTTCTCATACTTCTAATTTGAGTTTCCAAGTCAAAGATAAATAATTCAGTATATTTTATACTGAATCTAAGACATCATGCCTTTGCCTATCCCTTGCATTTTCTCTGTTATTTATACATATTCTTTGAGCATAATGTACACTGTCATCTGAACATCAGAGGTTAGCATCATTCAAAATTATTTACTTATCTAACATTTGTTTAACGGGAAAGTCTGACTTGAAATGAGCCAATTTTCAGTGATGGCCCGGGGAGAAAAGCTCCAGATGCATGTCTTTGTAATATGGGAGTAAATAGGAGCACCCAGGGAAACCCACAAGAATGCAGGGAGGACATGAAGACTCCGCATAGAAGGTGCCCCAGCCGAGAATCGAACCAGAGAACCGCTTGTTGTGAGGTGTCCACGTTAACTGCTGCACCACTGCGCCATCAAAAGAAAGCAGATCCCCTCCTTTTAGCAGTTCTGACATCTTAACTTCATAGATTTTATAAACTAATGTTTGCCATCATGTTGGTGCACACAGCTATTTTAATCAACCCAGCCTAACTTGGGTAGTGGGGTTAGTAATGAATTCTCGTAAGCAGACCTTGTCTGACCAATGGTTATTATCCTACCTCTTAGTAGCAGCCACCCACTGAAACCCACACTGCATCTTGCACTGCTGCCCATTCCACCAGACTCTCCTTAGAGATAAACACTCCTCAAAGTACTGGCATAGTTGTGTAGAAACTCACAAGGGAAAGGCTGGTTCATTTTACAAGGGAAGACAATCTTCAGGACAATGACAATCAACGTGGGCATATAAGCAGAAAGTACCATCAATGAAACTTAACAGAGCTTCACAGCTGCGTTATAAAAGAAGTTAAGAGTACTAAAAGATGTGGTCCACCTGGATTTCTGCAAGCCCTTTGACTTCATATTATACAGGCTGCTAGAAAAAACTGCAGCCACAGGAGACAGGACAGAGACTGGGGAGCTAGAGGGTTACATGGCTGAAGTACACGACATAGACAACTGCGATGAAGAAACATTATTAGAACTATGGGAAATGACCGTCAAGTACACCATGAATCAGTCCTGGGTTTGAATTCTTCATTGTGTTTGTTTCTGATATATCTGAGGAAAGAGAACACTGACCAGCCTCTCTGCAGATGACACCAAGATAGGTTTTCCAAGTGGGCAGAAAGATAGTAGTTGTGGATAAATGCAAACAAATAAAAAGTTGCAATGGAGAAAATGGCAGCCATCACAAACCCTGTTGTGTTAGCTAATGGTCAGCCAGCACAGCCTTGGAGAATGGCATATTCAAACTTTTACCAGCAGTCAGAACTTGGAGTCTGCATATATGCATTCAAGTGGATGCAATGCATGGTGTTTAAATGTTTTAATATGTTGTGGCTTCCTAAATATCAACCTTTTTTTTAAGACTGCATGAATCACATAAGTATTAGCTGTGACCTCTAAACCAAGGCCCTACAGTTGCTTTACATTTAGACAACATAGCTTTTTTGTTTTGTTTTTTGTAAGAAATACTATTTACACAGCTTTTCCCTACAACAACTAAGTTCAAGTGCTCCATCCTAGGCTCATTGTGTTTTTAAACCACCCTTACTGTTCCTGCTGTTACCTGTTTTTCCTTTGTTAGGGAATTAAGCACTTAATGGCAATGATTGTTATCCCATCGGTTACATACATTTTTTGACTACACCCCATGCACGTTAATGATAGCCGAGCAATGCAAAACATGATACACTAGCTGAGAAATACCCAAGTAGTCAGAGAACACTAAGGCAGAATATGAACATGATGAACACTAACCAATGTAATACACATCAAAATCAAATGAATTTAAACAGCAAATAGCTGTGTTGATGTATGCATATAATTCCCAATTCATTCATAGGTTCATAGGTTAGTACTAAGCTAACTGCCCTTGTGAGCCTAGCCAATTATCCCTTGTGAGACTCAAACCCTGCACCTTGTGCTTGCAAGGCAAACACCTTAACCATTAGTCCACCCTCCCAACACCAAAAATATGTGGTCATTAATGCAACAGATTATAGGTTCATAGATCAGTACTAGTCTAACTGCCCTTGCGAGCCATTTTAAGCCTGGCCAATTATCCCTTGGGAGATTTGAACTTTGCAACTTGTGTTTGTAAGGCAAACACCTTAACCATTAGGCCACCCTCTCATTGTTGAATGATGGAGCATGGAAAGTTAACTGTAGCAGTTTATAAATAGTGATGGGTACACACATTTGAATGGGAATATGAG